>NW_021637783.1:0-63147 GCF_004799145.2 Neltuma alba
AAATTGACATCCAAATTTATGATATTGCCGGGTGGAAGTCCGATGTTCATATTTCTTATGCCAAAAGCAAAGTTGACAAGAAATATTAAAATTAATTAATAGCTCTGTACTATATGCCACCAAATAAGCAGCCAACGGGATTCAATTCCACTGAATTCTGACTTCTATATATAAAAAAATGGGATTATCTATCAATCTGTTTAATTTAAGGGTATCTTTGCCCAAGGCCCAAGCATTTGCATACTCGTATCACAAAAGCGCACTCAACTTCATGCATAAAATTTGCCAAAACATACCTAGATTAATCTGCCTAGCACAATCACTGTGACGATAAAGTTCGATGAGCTCAGCCACCTCTTCCTCCGAAAGCGGATCTCCAAGAACCCGATTCCGCTCCTCCTCCCAACTCCGCCGGTCCAATTCCTCCTGAACCGGCGCAGAAGTCCCTGTCCATTTGCGGTCGAGCCGGCCAGGTCCAAATGGAGAGAACTTGGGCGATTCTCGGAAACTTATGGGTTTAACGGAGTCGTCAATCTCGGAGTAAGAGTATTTGAAATCGAATGGAAGGCCCGATTTCAAAGGAACTTAGGCTCTTCGGTAGTACTCAGAGCTTCCTTCGAGGTTTTGCTCTTGGACGTCTTTGGCTTGCAGATTTCGGAACAGGAGAAAACGGCGGGTCATAAATGTCATCCTCGTCAATGGATTGACTCAGAAAACGACGGAGACGAAGGTTTGAAGATGTCGGAACTAAACGATGGCTTGAGAATGACAAGAGCCTCAGCATTTGGCATCAGGGGGGCGGAAGGAGCTCCTTCGGTCGCCGGTGACGGTGCGTGGCGGCGAACTCAACTTCGATGACACTGCACCCGGACTCTGAGCTTCACTAATCGGAGACTAACCGCACTGCTGAAAGCAGCTGAGTGTACATGACTCTGAGAGGCTCAGACTTTAAAAATTTTTTTTTTTAAAAAGTCAAAATTACTCCAAAAAAATACTTCCAAAAATTTTCAGAAAAAATTGTTGAAAAACCTTCTATTGTTAGCTGAAAAAAATTTATTAAAATATTTAAGAGTCTAGTCTTTTTGAAGGTGTGCAATTTATGTATTATTAATTCCATGTCTTTTATATATAATTATAGGTAAATTTTAGACAACTCAAAAAAAAAAAAAATTTGCACTCAGTCTTTAAGCAAATTTCACATTTTTTTTTCTTGCCAGCCAGGAACTCCGTGAGACTTCAACTTGCAATGCCTCGGCCTAAGAAAGTAATTCGCTGGAGATGAAGAACCTGGAAAACCAACTGAAAACGGGGAGCTGAAACAAAACAGAAAGAACCAAACAAAAACAAACAATGAGTATCATTGGTTTAAGAAAGACAACTATGGCACTACCCATTCCATGGTTGTCATTAAGTTTGAACAAGAACCAGACCCAATAATCAAACAGCAAAAGCACAGGAATAAGGATTGAGGAAGGCTGAGATGCCCAGATTGGGTTTTCCAATCTTGGTTCCCTCCTGTAAATCAGCGCTAAAAAATGAATCAAACAAGTGAGCACTGAGGTAGGAAAGAAGTTCTTCAAACGAAACCCAAGGAGCTGTATATATCTTACATATTAGACACCATGAGATATAAATCACACTGAAAAATGATATATTTTTGCAATGTCATATCCATCTTCACGTAATGTGCTGTCCCACATTCATGCCAGTATGAGAATAATACTAAAGTTGTTGATACAGAAACTAGGTACCCAAATTATGCAGAATTTCATGGTTATTATCTTACTGCCATAAAGTTTCTCAATCCATTACTGGCGTTGCTTACACCAAGTTGTCAGATCAAGTGAAGAAGAAGGTATGAATGAAGCACCATTATCTCAAAAAGGGAGCAGAATTCGCCAAGTGGATGATGTGCTTGACAGAACAGTCATTGAATACTGCATGCCACTTGAACGTGAATCAGGACAGTATATTTTGCTTGTCTCGTATATCTGCGTGCCTCTGAGAAAGGTAGGTTTCAAACTTAGGATCGTTTGGTGAGCCTCTCCTCTTTAAACCCGCCTTTGATATCCAACCATGGATTCAAAAGCATCCAAAAGATTTTCCAGGCCCTCATGATTCTCCCCAATGCCTTCAAGACATGGACAATGCTCTCAATGGTGGACAAGTAGCCATCTTTAGGCTCACGCCTTACTTCATTATACAAGCTCATCTTGTTCACCTTCAGCTTTATATGGGGCAAAATGTTCAGCCAGGGATTTTCACTGTAAACTCTTTTTGCCTTAGCCCATGTTCCATCTAAGACAATCAAATTCTTTATCTCAAAATCAATAGCATCAAGGTCAGTGATATCCACAGCTGTTTCGGAAGGAAATAGTAGTACTGATCCAGGAGGAACTTCAAGTTCAAATTCACATTCTTCATCATCTTGCAGATTACTGCTTCCCTCTAACTTCCTCCGCAACTTCTTCACCATGAACCCTTTTTGAGTGATTCACAAGCTTCCGGAAAGAGAGTATGTTGATAAAGCTTGGCTTTTTGGGTTGAGTTAGGGACCTCCACATATGAGACAGATAATTAATACAACCATGTTTCCCAATAACTACAGTAATAGCAGAATCTCCAGTATTTTGATCTATCTCAGCATTATCATGCTTCTCTACACAATCATTGACACTTGACTTTGAATCAACCCCATGATTTACACTTACAGTACAAACTAGAGAGCTTTTCATAGCCCCAATATCATTTTGCAAATTGCATTTTCCAGCACTATTTAATAAGGGTAAACTTCCAGGTTCACTTTCTTTCTTGGAATCGGACGAACTAGCATGTTCATCCACTGACTTCTCTGTGCCTTTAACTTCCGAAGCTTGATGAAAAGTCAAACTATCCGAACCATTTCCAACCAAACCCGATTCAGAATCACTTTTCATCAACCGAATCAAGAACCGAGCTTCGAAATTAACATCTGAAACAGTCACTACATTGAGATTCCTGAGACCTAGTCTGGCAATCCTAGTAGAGTTAAGAGGGTGCTTGCTCTCTAGCGAGTGTTGCAGAATGGTTACGCTTACCGCATTGTCGATGCCGGAGGTCAGAATCCGAGAGCACAGGCATGTTCGGGTGGGTTTAGAACATGATGGGCAGATGGGTCTCTTGGATTTGATCTGCGATGATCGACATGATTAGGGTTCGAAGAAGAAGGGGTTTCGTTTGGTGTGCAGCATTGAAGAGGGCGAAAGAGAACCGGGTATTGGATCGGATCAGGACGCTCGGATACGCCATTATCTGGGAAGAAAATAGCGCGTACGGAAGCGCGTGCCTGAGCATCCCGGCGCCGGGTCCGAAATCACACAGTTTGGGATGTTTTTAATCTTAGCCGTCCTTTGGCCTGAAAAAAAATCTTAGCCGTCAAGGAGATCGAACGTCCATGTCGCGCCACATAATCAGAATCCGTAGAACGCAACGGTGGTCCCTTTTGTAGAGATCCTTACCGTCATGGGAGAAGGTCAAGTCATTTTAAATAAACCGTTGGTTTAATCCTATTTTTGATTCTTGAAATTTAGACTTATTTTAATTTTAATCTCTCAAATTTAAAATACATGATTTTAGTTTTTAAAATTTAATCTATTTTAAAATATTAGTTTTTAGAAGTGTAGTGGTATTAAAATATGCTAAAATACCATAATGTTAAAATGATAATGTAGACTCATCATATAACACCTGATTGGATCTTTTGTAGATAATATAAAGGGGGAAAAAATAAGAATATGTCCTCAAAATGTAATTGTTTAGTCCTTCTTTTCTTCGTTATTCATTTGAGGAGCGATTCACTGTGTTGTTTTCTAAGAACACATTCCCTTTGTGTAATATGTTATCTACACAAAATTCATCTAAGCATTATCTAATGAGTCTATATCGTCATTTTAACATTATTCATGACATTTCAGAAAATTTTAACATCGTTATATTTTTAAGAAATGACATTTTAAGATGGACTAAATTTGAAAGACTAAAACTACATGATTAAAATTTAAAGATCAAAATCCAAAACAGATCTAAATTTTAGGTCAAAACTTACATTAACTCTTGAATATGATATTCGTTTAGAATCTTCTTTTAATTTTTTCTTTTTGCAATGTTCTTCATGCTTCAAGTTTGAATTGAAATTTTTAATTTAAATTTTACATATGAACTGTACAAAAAAAAGACTTTGACAAAATAAATGGGTGAAATATGAACTTTTCAAACATCATATTTGTTTGACTAGAATACCTTGGAATGCTTCCAAGTTAGGGAAAAGGATACTTGGGGGCGAAGATAAACTCCCCAAGCAAGGTGGCACGTAATTAAGGCTTTTTAGGTAAATGTTATTTTTAATAAATCAATAAATATGTTATCATTTGTGTTAACTTAACTTTCAGCTCCATGAAGATTTTTCTATGCTATAACGTAATAAATTTTGAATTTAAAAGGTCTTTTTAACATGATGAATGTCCATATAAAATATGAATTATATTATTTAAATTCTTAGATAAGAATAATAAATTTTTTAACAAACTTTTCAGTAATTTTTCTAAATAATTAGAATCAGCAATTGGATTGAACCGGACGAGGCATTGGCTGAGGACAATATCGAGATTAGACGATAGTCCAGGGGTAAACTTGGAATGCAATTTGGCCCGTGGTACTCCACACGCCACTTGGTCCACAGTTGACGAAATTACAGATTTTGATTATTTGATCTGGGAACGAAACTCCCGAGTCTCATTCTGTCTGATTTGGAGAATCTGATTTTGCCCGGAAAATCCCATCCGAAGAAAATGCACGATTTCTGCTTCACGATTCCGTATGGGTTGCTCTTGGTGGGTGGAGGACTCTTCGGATATTTCAGAAAGGGAAGCATTGCTTCTCTGGGTGGAGGCGTAGGTACTGGTTTGTTGCTCATCATCGCTGGTTATCTGAGTCTCAAAGCCTTTGAAAAGAGAAAGAACTCGTACTTTGCTTTGATTCTTGAGACGGGTACGGTTGTTTTTAAGAAATGCTTATTTTGATTCCAGTTCAGTGATTGACTTGGTTCTGGTTCTTAATTCTGTCTCTGAATGAAGTTCTCTTCATCCGTGCACTTAGGGTCAATTTTACCCTGTTTTGTGTTTCTACTAAATGCCATGAAGGCTTAAAAGCTTCTAACCTCCAAGAGGATCTAAATTAACACGGTGGTAAATGGATAGTTAGTAAAGGGACTCGTTAAGTGCTTGAATGAATAACAGAGACAGAGCGTTGGTTAAAGATAGAATTGAGTTCGATGTAATTCTTGCTTATTTGCCTTTTTCTGTCACTATCTCGAGATACTTTAACCGTGATTTAATGAATTTTTTTTAAAAATGTTTTGTGATGCATCTTTGGCAACGATAAGAGCGCAGCTTCATCTGGTGTTGAAAAAACTATATTTGAAAATCGCTCATAAGTCATATGTATCTGACGCTTATATCCAACGCTACGCTTCAAATTATATTTTGTCCTTTTCTGTTCTTTGTCGTGTCTCGCGTAGGTGTCAGGGTTTGTGATTCTTAGATCATGTCATTTGTGATCAAGACATTCATGACGGATCACAATTTATGGTATGCTTGGTAGAGGAAGTGGGAAGCAAAGAGGAAAGTGAAAATGGAATGGGATGGAAGAATCCATCATAACTTTCGATCCATTGTAGTGATGTCTCTATAATTGTGGTCGTCATCTTCATACACTTTCTAATAATCTAATTAGCTTTTTTGTTATGAATAACAGTTTGCGCAGCTATACTCACTTGGGTCATGGGACAGCGTTACCTGCAAACTTCAAAGTTCATGCCTGCTGGTCTTGTTGCAGGGATAAGGTAAGCTAATTATAGCTTAATATCCACCACCTTAATTTTTAATCTTCATGTCTATATATTAAGGCAATGCCCGTCCCAGCACCAATCAATACCATGTTAGTTGAGAATATCGGTTATTTTTACTTTCTTGTCAGAGTAAATGTTGTGTGAAAGTGTCGCAACATTATGAGAAATTCTATTTTCATATGTGGATTTGCACAAGGAGAAAGAGGAGAGAATGGAAATGAGTAGTTTTTTTTTGAAAAAAAAAGGTTGGGCTATAGTGTTGATTTCTACAGCTTCAGTCAATGCTAAGCCTCTGTAAAACCTTGCTGAGTTGAAGTCTTATCGTCATTTCAGAACTTCTTGTTGATTATGTAATCAGTTTCTCTAGTTGATATTTATAAGCTAGCATTCTTGCACTCAGACTTTTTGGTTTCTCGTATGTAAAATTAAACAACTTTGGGCACAAGCTCATGCTCCATTTGATGCTAAGCTTCTAGGAACAGTTTGCTCACAGGTAGTCATGATTCATGGAGCACAAATAACTCAGCCTTAGGTGTTGAGGCGAGTGACAATTCACATCACTGGTTCATAGTTGAAATTGTATGGTGTTATGTTGTTGAACAAGATTTAAGTGAATGCCTTTAGATATTCGTGATCGATATAGTGTGTTTTCTAATAGGAAAACGACATATAGACTTCTTTGCTACTTAACGTCATTTCTAAGCTAATACAATTTGTTGTTGTTGTTGTTTTTTTTTTTTTTTTTTTTTAATTGCAGTGCTCTCATGACTGGGTTTTATCTGTTCAAACTGGCAACTGGCGGCAACCATCTCCCTGCCAAGTCCGAATAACTAGCTCCTCTTTCTGTGATCTACATAACAGTATTTGCATTATTGTTGGCATCGGTGTGGAACTTGAGATTGTTGTTTGCTTACTTGTCCTTACACGTATAAAGTAACTTATTAGTTGTTCACTCACTTGGCTAGACCATGACCATTATTACTTGAGTTTAGATCCATAGGCAGGTCCTATATGAAATACGCATAAGCAATTTTAGACGTGAGTCCCATGATAATGGATCTGATATGGTTCTGCTTGTCTGTGATATTTTCTTTAAGGATTTTCTACACGAGAGCTGATACCCTTTAAGGAGATTCTCGTCTCCATTTTCCTCTTAATATATCATTGAGGTTGCGTGGAATATAAGACGATTGATTTTGATTTCAATTTCATTTCTTAGCACTGATGTAAAAATCTGTGCTAATCACAGGTTGACTTTGATTCTCTGATGATCATAAGTATGTCTTCCCAAGTGTTGAGGTTTAGTTTCGTCGTATGAATATAAGTTTCGATGTTCAACAAGTTGACGCGAATTGTACAAGAATCCAACAGTGATCATTTGTATTAAAAAAAAACAAAAGAGGAACTAATTGAACGATGATTAACTTTTGCAGGTAAAAAAAAAATTAAAATCAGTAAATTTGTGTTCACAAGCTATCATGGCGAGAAATATTTCTGGGCTTCGCTCAATGGCTACCAAAGCTGGAATGCTCGAACGGAAATGAAGAGTCAATACATGAAATATGGGTTTCATATGATACAAGTTTTCACATCCCATCTATTTACATCATGTTTAATCTAGCTACAACGATAAATCGAATGACGTGCATGATTTGATAAAATTATTGTTCAACTAAATTTGCATTTTTTCTAAAATCATGCATATAAACTAGACCTTGGATCCTCTCTATTCTTTTTATCCCACTCTCAGTTTCAAAATGAAATAGACATAACTATATAGAACCCATCACACAAATGAGTTCCACACATTCAAATAGACCCACCACTTAAGTGAGTTCTATATATTCTTTGTCTATCTCTCTTTGAAATTGATGAGAAAAGAACAGAAGACAAAGATGTCGAAGATCCAAACTCTACACTGTCCAAAAATTCTAGAGGAACAATGATCTGATGAAACAATCAATCAACCCCAAGGGAGGTGGAAAGAATTGGGAGCATCTAACAGTTCTCTGATCTAAGGTACTTTGGAGGCAGCGAAGGGCACCGTTCATTCATATGAGGATATGGTTGCACGCTGTTGTATCCAGGCAGTTCCATTCTATACTTCCCTTTAATCTGACAATATGGCAGCTTCACAGTGTCTTCGCTGTTGCACCATTTTGGCAAGCGACTTGAATTATCCTCGAAAAAGTTGAGTATGTAAGCGTCTTTTATCTGCAATTATAGCACACAAATAAGCTTTAATTGCAGCAACTACTACAAACAAGTTCTTCAACCAAGTCATAAGGCATATGCAATGTAACTTAAAGATTACATTGGTGATTATTGAAAATTACAATGGTAAGATCATCAGTTGGCACTCAGTTCCCGTCAAAAGTACCATGGGAGTAAAATCATAGATATAACAAACTGAAATAAAAGAATAAACCAGACAAGTAATAGTCTCAAGCAAAGTCTAAGGACAACCCTCACAGTAACAAGCAGCCATGTCGCACTAAATGAGGTTTGGTGACATGAATTGCACAATACCATTGGGCTCTATGACTATCAACAATAAACTGTACTCCCTTTATAGTAACACAATAAAAAGGGAGGCTCTTCAGTGCACCATTATCTATGCATCATGCAATAGCCCTCACCCTTTTGCATAATATGGAGCATCAAGAATTGAAACACTATGAAATGAGCAAGCTATTTCATTAACATATCTTTGCAAGCATATGTCGAGGTATGTCTAGTGACCGTATCCTTCACTTAAGTCTCTTGACTAAAGTTCTCCATAACTCAAATAACCTAATTATGACACTTCTGGAAGGTAGCTAAAGCAGCATGGTGTCAGTACAAAATGTGACAGCAGCCATCTAAGAGCCCGTAATTGTTTTTATCCGAACAACCAAACACAAATGTGTCAAGTTACTGGAAAGAGATATGTTTGAAATTACCAAACCATCCCACGTTAACTCACCGTAAACTCTGTCACCTGAATAGAGCTAGCAATTGGATCAAACAATCCAGCTTCCTTGTACATTTCTAGAATGAAAGCGATACAGGAAGTTGACTTCCCATCACTGTAAATCCAGTCATCCTGTTCTGGAATAGTCATCAGTTCAGCAAATGATGATCCTCGCTTTTCAACTTCTACTAATATTTCAGGGAGGGAAAGTCCCTATAGAACCACAGAAAAGTCATGTCATTGACACATTTCTAATGAATTGTAAGATTCCAGATAATCAGAAAGCAGTCACTACATAGAGATACAGATGGCAATTATATCAAAGGTACTCATTTCAGATGCCCTAAATAATTGGTAATATATGTCATGATGGGTAACAATTACCAATTTGTGTTACTTATCAATGCAATGGGTAAGAAGCATCTCATCCTATCAATTAGAGGGCATTGATTAAGTGTACACTATTCCCGTGCCTAAAAAGTTCAGCAATCAGCGTAAAACTGAGATAAGATTCTAGCATACTTTAGTTCCAAGTCGTTTGTTCAAGGCTTCATTCCACATGTTGGCAGCATATTCAGGTTGGATCTGATTCCATACTGTCATAACGGAAGCAACCTACAGAATAACACAGCTAATGATCACAAGCTTTATCAAAATCAGTCAAGTAAGATCATTCCCATCAGCGTTGCTTTTTCACTGACAAACAAGCAATTATTCATGGAACTATGTCAACTTGATAATGCTATACATGAGGAAGGAAATTGAATATTCATCGACTAGCTTAATGTCATACGGAAACTGTGACAAGAGCACCAATATGGTTATTTTCATTTTATTTCTGAAATAATAGAAGTCCATGGTTGATAAGTCTTGGCTTACAGGCCAATATCTCAAGAGTGCTACATTGAATGTTTAAGTAAACTTAGAATTTAAAACATCAGTTAAGATTGATACCAAATGAGCATCCAAGGGGGAGGATAGTTCCCACTTATCGTGTCTATCCAGCTGAAAATCATGTTATGGTAACCGTATGGCTTGCCATCCATGCTTCGAGCATACTCCCATGCAGCAGTTTCATTAAACTTGGCACGCATGTCAGGGTGCAAAGGAAGAAGGGCAATATGAGGGTTGGCATCGTCTTTATTCACTTCAAATTCCCACCATTCCTCCCACGGTAATATAGCAATAATATCTTCTCCCTGTAAACAAAAATATAAAAAATAAAAAAAATGATGGAGTTAACTACTTGCAAATGTATCAACCAAAGAGCTTGACTGGCTAACGTACTTTCAAATGGTCAAACTAGCAATATGAGACATTTATCATAAAGGAAAATCCATTCATGTCACCAAGATATATATTAGTCATATTTCAAACCAGATGAAACCTATTAATACTCTGAGGTTTGAGCTTTATGCAAGATGAGGCAGGTTAAAAAAATCAGAAAACGTAATACCATGGTAGAAGCAGATCTGTGAAGCTTGTCTTGCACTGAAATGAAGGTAAAGTAGCTATAGCATTCAAGAAAAAAAGAAAAAAAAGACTGCTTTCTGCAGTGGCCATGCTACACAGGGAGGAAAGAAGCATAAAGACACTGGAAAAAGAAATGGATCACAGCAATAAATTCTTTTTTCTTTTGAAAAGGGGTGTTTTGGAAGATAACAAATGCAATTGATTTGAAATATTAAGAACAAAAACAACTAAAAAGCATCTGTTCTCACAATTCAGGATGGTGCACGACTACTTTTATGAACATATCAAGGATTTCTATGTCTATGAAATATAATAAATCAGTCCTCAAATACAAGAAAAGTGTTACAGTATGTGGTAGTCTCTTTCAACGCAAGTTCTTTTATGTTGCTTACCTAAAGATCAAAAAGTATTTACCTTTTCGTTTTCGTGTCCTGACTCCCCAACCCAGAGCTTTCCATCAGAATCCCTTAAGCAAACGGCAGTGTGACCAGCATATGCTCCACTGACCCACTTCTCCAGAGTCTCAAATGCACCCCAGCGGCCTCGAATTTTTGAAACCGCAAGGAAATCTCCATAGTGAATGTCATCAGCACTGACATTTGTAACCCATGGCTCAGGGCGTGCAACAAAAGAAGCTCCCATGTGCTTATTCAAAAATCCAAGATTTGCCTTCTCACCCCACCCAGTATTTGTAAATAAGGGGAAGACATCCCAAAGTGCTCTAAGGGTCCCAAACATTCCAGCTTTCATGAGGAAAATTGAAACCCCTCTATTTTTGACCTAATTTCAGAGTAAAAATTCCCAAAAGTGAATAAGCATTATTTAACACTGAACTAAAGTATGGTCTGATTAAGGCCACTTACATACTCATACTCTGCTTTCCCTTCCCATTCTTTGAAATTTAGTGTATGCTCCCGGGATAGGAAATAATAATCCCATGTTACACGATATGGGGTCGCAAAGACATAAAGATCAATACATGTCCAACTATGAGCTTTGCTAACCTGGATGAGCACACAAATACTCATCAGCAGTTTCCTCTAAAGCCGAAGTCGATAAGAAAACGGCGTGTGTGCGCAGAAAATATGGAATAGCAAGCCAAACAATGACATCCACTTGATCAGAAGTCTAAAATGTCTCTACTATTTCGTTAGTCAACAGAAATAGCTTCATGATATAATAACGATAATAAACAGATGAAAAGAGAAGAGTTAAAGAAGTTAAACTAGTAAGCTATAATGCCAAGAACACTAAAACGAACCCATAATTGGAAAAACCACGAAGTTCAGAATCCATCAATGGA
Source organism: Neltuma alba (assembly GCF_004799145.2). Taxonomy (NCBI): domain Eukaryota; kingdom Viridiplantae; phylum Streptophyta; class Magnoliopsida; order Fabales; family Fabaceae; genus Neltuma; species Neltuma alba. The sequence continues at coordinate 11,614 of NW_021637783.1, forward strand.
TTAAAAGTTTAATCATCTCTCACTTTCAAACCCTTGGATTCAGCAAAATGAAGTTTGGACAATCGCTTATATTCTATCTCCATTGAAATAGCACTCATTCTAACACCACCCACAAAATTAAAGTTGTCCAAATTGTCGTCAAGAAAGATCTATTACTACTAACATTTCACCATGATCAAAACTCATGCGTGCTTTTGAGTTTAAGTATGTGGCAATAATCGATTGCAGTGCTGTACTGAGTACCAAACTGAGAAGAATGATCGAAGTTTACAGTGAAGTAGAGTAGCGAACTCAGAAGTCAACCTTGATATGAAGTGTTCCGCCACCGAATTCGGTGCCGCTATCGTTGTGAAACTCCATCCAAGCCCTGTTCTCGGAGAAGCACGAGCCCTTCCACTCCAGGGCATTTTCGGGGGACGAAACGGCGCCGACGAATGACGGAAGAAGATCGACGGCATTGTGGAGGGAGTTGAGGATAGGCCAGGACACCTGTCTGGGCAACAGAGGAAGCAAGTCTTGCGGGTGAAATGGGGACTTGAAGGACCAAACTTGCAGGCTCAAAAGCGATGTGAGGATTATGGCTATGTAAATTAGCTTCAGGAGCGAAGAAGAAGATGCAGAGGAAGCCATGGAAAAGAGAGACCCAGAGGAAAAGGAAGAGACTTTGGTTGGTTGGTTTTGGACTCCTTCATTCTAGAGAAAGCTACCCAGAAAAATGGTCTGATGATGAAGAGCTATTTTCGACACACAAATCAAAAGCCGACATGTAATTCTGTCTTTCTTTTTGAAGGAAAATTAAAGTTATCAACGAATCCGATGTAAAAAAATCTTGCAAAATTTATCACAAAAAGTTAATTTAAAAATTTATCTAAAAATCAATTGTCATTTTACTTTTTAATAACGAATAATTTTCTAAAATACTACTATTTATTCCTATTTGAAATTATAAATAAAAGTTATTGAACTTCTTAATTTAGCAAAATATTGAATTTAATCTTGAGAAAACCAGCTAAAAGTATTTGTTCAAAAATTTTATTAATTATATATTTATATACATCAAATGTGTAAATACTCTGCAAGATTTTATGTATAGAAAGTATTGATACTTCAGTTCAAATGTTTCTAATTAATAAGAATATTTGACTTATTTTTATAAATTATTTTTACGAATCTCATAAAGGCGGACCATCCCATGAAAACTTTCCCTTTATTATCGTTGAATGGCCGATACCTCGCGCAACGTGGTCACGGTGGATGTGAGAGCCAGTAAAGTTTGGATTAGATTGTTATTAAGATTTTTTAATAATTTTTAGTTTTTATTTTAATTCTCCCTTAAATAAAACTATAAAACTAAAGGCACGTGAGCCGAGAAGAAGTTTCACAAACCACTCTAATTATTATTAATATAAATAAGTTGTAATATATTTATACTCTTCTTCTCTATTTATAAATCACTTTCAATATATTTTATACAAATCATTAAAAATCTTAAATTTTATTAATTTTTATTTAAAATTTAATAATTCTTATTTTTTTATTTAATATATAACATGCTTCATAAGAACAAATTAAACACAATAATAGATAAACAGTAACATTGTAAATTTATATAAAAAGTTTATCTCTCTCTCTTATAAATAAGGTTAGAGGAGTACATATTTAGAAATATATGACACAATATTTTAATTTTATCTTTATTAAAAAAAATTTCTCATTATATTTACGAATTATTCTCTTATATTTTTATTCTTTCTTTCTTTCCAATAAAAATTAAATTAAAAAATAAGTATTAAATATACTACAAATCACTTATAATTAAAATAAAATTTCATTCTATAAATGACTTACATTTAGAATCAAACTAGTACATAATAATATTCATGAATTTTGCCAAATTTATCCATAAGAGTTGGCGTTGTCTGGGTCGCAAAGTTTGGATAAAACAAAACAAAACAAAAAAGTTTACCTAACCGTTGAAAAAATAATGTCAGCGAATATTTTTAGTCCTTCTGATTGATTCAATAAATTATTGAAAATTTTTAAATGTTTTTTAAGACTTTTATGTTTATAATTAGGCAATTTTTTTGCCATCTATAATTATGTAAATTAATATTTAAAATTCATTTCTAATAATTTTTTAAAAGAATTTAAGTATTATTAAATTAAATATTAGTACTTAAATGACGTTCTCTAATAATGTTCACAAATGAAAAAAAATTAAAAAAATAAATTCAACTCATAAGGGGATGCTTCTTCAAATAAGGATAATGATGATTAGACATAGAATATTCCAGATTTACAAGTATATTCTGTCTGCGTGTGGCGCAAAATGCGAGATGTATTTAAGTAGAGTCCTCGGGCACATTTGATAAATCCTTTAGGATCTGTTTGCTATGAGGAAAATGAAAGAAATGTGAGGAAGAACAAATTTTAATGAACTTAATTTAAAAAAATTAAAAAATGGGATTAAAAACTTTTAATTGAATTTTATTATCATCTTATCTTACATCTTCACTTCATTAAAATATTAAAATCTTACTTTTCTTATTTTTAAAAATTGAGTTCATTAAAATTTTCGTTTCTCTCCTCTTCTCTCCATTTCTTTCATACCAAACAAATCACAAAAACTTGCTTGTAATAACGGTAAAAATATTTTAAAAGTAGTTTTTTAATAATGATTCGTAAAAAGAGTTTTATCTCAAATTATATTAATAAGTACTTTTAAAAATCTAAACAAACACTAATAAGAGATATGACATCAATTCAACAAAAACAAAAGCACACCTCTCCCAGCAGGTAAAAATGCGTGGTCCAACTGGGGAACAATCCAAATCAATCCATGGCAGCTTTGTGCCATTGCAGATTTGCAACACCAAATTCCTTGCCATCATTATCTCCTCTGATAATTAATAGACAAAGAAAGCGATAACTTATAAGGAAAAAAATCAATTGTGATGCAACCTAATATTGAACATTGGAGACGTTATAATGAACACACGTCATACACATATGAATAATAATGAACGATGCGCTTCTCACTTGAACCCGTGACAATGATAAAATTGGCATCATCTGCAATAGATCTCCTAACAGATATAAATATATAAAATTAAAATCAATTGTAATTTTATCAATCAGAGTGGCACAACAGAAGCGTGGTGGGCTCATAATCCACAGGTCCCTAGATCAAAAACCAGGCTCTGATAAATTGAGCGGTCTTTATAATACACATTAATTTTGTTCTTTTTTTATAACAATTTTTTCTTTTATCAAAATACACGCTATTTTTTTCTTGGGTTTTTTTTTAATATTATCATCCTGCTAATTTGGTTGGAGGTTCATGGCTTCTCCTCTCTGGAAAAATGTCTTCTCTAAAACTCGAACTTAAAACTCAAAATAAAAAAAAATCTAACGAAGTCTTGTATTATTAAACTAATCTTTTGTTGGTTTTTCTTGGGCCATTTGTTTCAATCCTCTTGTTCGTTCTTGGACCATTCATTTAACCATCAAAATGGCCCTCTTAAAAAAACTAGGTCTGTATAAGCGGAATCTGACTGTTCGTCTAATTAATAATTATATTTTCAAATGTTTGGTAAAAAATATGCATAAAATTTAAAATATATTCGCGTTATTTGTTACTTATCAAAAAACGCATCCCTTTAAAAGAATTTGATAGATCAATTTCCATTGATTAATCCACATAATTATAATATTGACAGAAATAAAAATTTTCCATTCATTATTCAAAATTGCCCTCTTTTCATTAATACAAAAATAAACAGATAACGCAACTCTTTGATCTTTACAACGTCACATCATTGGGCAACCAAAAGAAAGGGGAGAAAGGAAAAGGAAAGAAAAATACAGATGCAAAAGCAGAAACAAGCCTTGTTACAAAACTCATCACATGACATTCCCAAGCAAATACTAGCTCTCCTAAAACCCATACTCTGACAAGTCCTAGCGGGGAAGGGAAAAAAAAAAAAAAAGGACCACCGCCTTGAAGAACTCTTGAAGTAGACTTGATTGACAAAAAGTAAATATAGACCAACCCAACTACACACACACAAACATGCAGCCAAACACATATCAGTGAGATTGAGCTTTGACATGTTTATGTGTTCCTTTGTAAATCAGCTTGGTTTACGACATTTTCTATGAACTGGGTCTATTCAAGAATTTCTCCATCAGCTTCATACTTTGAGATACTTGATGGCAGTTTGAACGTCCTTGTCACCTCGGCCGCTGCAGTTAAGGACAACCTTAGTTCCATCCGGAAGAGATGGGCAGAGCTTTTCGAGGTAAGCAAGAGCATGAGATGTCTCCAATGCTGGGATTATGCCTTCTAGTCTGGACACTCTCTTGAATGCTGCAAATATCACAGCAACGGATCCTTAAACGACACTAAAAGACAGATATTGATAAGGTTATAGGATACAACACAACGCGGACATTGTAATATAATAAAAAAAATAGTGTATCAACGCAATTTGAGTATTGTATTGTACATGAATACGTCTGATTTTCAAAATAGCAGTGATTCTGTTAGTAGATAGAGATAAGTCACAAGTGGCGGAAAAGCAACAGTTTCTGACCACAGAATGGAATAGCTTCATTGAAAATGAAAAATACCGCTTCAGACTATTCTAACAAAGATCGGGTTTGTTTGCGGCTTTCACAGACTATGAAGCCACCAGGAAACTTGGAATAACTGTACAGGATATGCTGTCTTTAGGAAATTTATTTTCGTCTATTCAGGTAGTGCTAGGTTAAAGCAACGTCGCTGGTTGCTTATTTATTTACTTAACTAGGGGGAAAAAGATGTTAACGCTACCCAAGCAATTCTCGCCAGGACCAAAACTGATTACTGCAGAGTTATACTAACATCTATACATCCAACGAACAAAATGACATTAGCTAGAATTCATCAACAAAAGATGGATGGTTCAAGTCAATCGCAAAAGCAAGCAAAAGTCCCAATAAAAAAAGTATGCTTAAGATGGTTCCATGTTTTATTCATGATTGTTAGTTAGTTACCTTGAAATTCAACAACAAAAGCCCTGGCCTTTGAGAAGTAAATCAAACCAATATAGAACAACTTGATATAGCCATAAAAAACATATCCTTCAGCAAAGATTTTCAAATATTCCAGAATAATTAAGAAAATCTGTTTGCAAACAGAATTAAAAAATCTCTCCTTCTGCAGAAATATTCAGCACATAAGATTGTTATCGTCTTAAACTGCAACAATGTATGCAGTTTTTGACTCAATCTATTCTAGTCAAAAGGAAGACAGGGGCATCTCATGTAAAATTGGAATGCATCGTGATTCATAACAGTATTACTGTCTATATAACCATTTTCCTAACAAAACATGGACATTATTTAAAACTGATTGCATCTTTGTCTCTGAGGTAACCAGGACTTATGATCAACATTCTTCTTCCTTCTTTAGTAAAATCAAACACCGAAGTGATCACTCTCTGATTTTCTAAAGAGTCCTGATGATGCTCAACTCCATATGTATTAAGAGATTTATGAGAGGCAGCACTGTTGAAAGAATTAAAAAAAAAGAAGAAGAAGCATATTCCTTGACATTTAAAATTCAAAAACCACTCTAATTTTCACCTTCCGTCAGAAATAATTAAATATTGGATAAAGTGAAGGGCAAAAATCTCAGAGTAGTCATACCTTCCAATGCTTCGTCATCAGTAACACTGTAATATTCAGCACGTCCTATATCTTTCAAGAAGCTGTGCTCTGGCCCAACACCAGGGTAGTCCAAGCTGTGCATGTTGAAAGAATAAAAAGCAGACTTAGAATAAGTGAAATCAGCATAGACAAAAGAAAACAGATATGGGAGCACTGGAAAATTACCCTGCACTAATAGAGTGGGGCTCAATAATTTGGCCATCATCGTCCTGCAACAGATAGCTCATTGCTCCATGCAAAACCCCAACTTCTCCTTTTGTTAATGTTGCTGCATGCTTACCACTATCAATACCAAAACCAGCAGCCTCCACTCCAATCAGCTTAACATCTTTGTCACCAACGAATTCATGGAAAAGTCCCATGGCATTTGAACCTCCTCCAACACATGCTACTAGCACATCTGGTTTCCCTCCCCATTTCTCCAATGCTTGTTTTCTCGTTTCCTTGCCAATCACTGCGTGAAACTCCCTTACCATCATTGGATACGGATGCGGCCCAGCAACTGAACCCAAAATATAATGAGTTGTCTCCACATTGGTCACCCAATCCCTTATAGCTTCTGATGTAGCATCCTTCAGTGTAGCTGTCCCAGAATGCACTGCTCTCACCTACGTCACAGAACCACATTATTAGCAAGGCCAACCAATAGAAGTTTAACGTCAATATCGGGCAACTAGGCTAGTAGGTTGCATAAACCCCATAAATTTTCAGATGCATAGGTGCATAATTCAATGTCAGAAACCCTTACTTAAGCTTGAATAGTAATTGGTAAAAAGGATTATATCAGCAATGTATAGCATAAAGATTAACATACCTCAGCACCAAGAAGACGCATTCTGAAGACATTAAGTGCTTGCCTTTCCATGTCTTGTGCACCCATATAAATTATGCACTCTAACCCAAATCTGGCACAAACAGTAGCAGTGGCAACTCCATGCTGGCCAGCTCCAGTTTCTGCAATAATACGTTTCTTGCCCAGTCGCTTGGCAAGCAAAGCTTGGCCAACTGCATTGTTGATTTTGTGAGCTCCAGTGTGGTTAAGATCTTCCCTTTTTAGATATACGCGGGGCCCTTCACCGTTAGGACGCTTGTAATGCTCTGTCAACCTCTCAGCAAAATAAAGAGGAGTCTCCCTACCGACATAGTCTCTCAGAATGCTATTCAGTTCTTTCTGTAATTCAATAATTTTTGTCCAAAAAAAATTGTCTTAGATTACCGAATCATCTACTTGTGGGGATTACGGATTCTATGGTTGAAATCATGTAATGATTGAATAAAGAGGAAAGCCCTAAGGAATGAGAGATTTATAAAAAGGGAAAAAGAGCTTGAAGATGTCCAAATTAAGTTCATCAATTGGCAACGAAAATATAGTTCTAATCAAACTTAAACACCTGGAATTCTTCATCCGCCGCCAGGGAATGGAACGCAGCCTCGAGCTCAGTGAGTGCATACATAAGAGTTTCAGGGACATACTTGCCGCCAAATTGACCGAACCGACCAAACGAGTCGGGTCGTTGAAGCTGAACCGACCCATTATCATCCTTCATGAGGTCATCCATGAGAATAACAGAGGCGGGGTCCCTGGTCAACGCGAAGGAGGCGGAAGAGGAAGTTCGAGCGGTGGTTCTAGCAATGAAGGAAGAAGAAGCGAAAGCAGTGAATTTGAGGGATTTGGAAGGAAAATGCAACGAAGGGTATTGGTCCTTGTGAAGTCTGCAAGCAGCAGCAGGGCTTGCAAGGGAGGCAGCCATGGAAGCTTTAAGAAGCGGTTTTGGTTATTGCATTATATACACCAGTGGTTGTGATTATTATTTATTACTACTTTTTTTATTAAAAAAAATTGTTTTAATGGAGAAAGTCAGCAGCCGAAGAGCCCGGATCTATGTGCATCTGTGCAGGCGTCCCGCGGCACTGATTTTACAGTGAATGAACATTAGGCATGGATTTCAGGTGAATATTTAAAAATTACATTTAAATAGTTTAATTTTTTATTCTTATTTTATTTTAAAAAAATTATTAAAAAAATACTGCTGAAATAACAAAAATTACAAATAAGAACTCATGACAATACTAGTATGAGTTTTGACAACAATAACATGAGTTTTGATGATAATTTTTATAAATCAGTCTGTGTACGTAATTTTTTATTTTTCTATTTTGATTTTTGTCATTTTTTCTTTTATTTTTAACTTAAAAAAATATAATATCTATACTAAATGTGGAGACTGTCCTGACTATAGAACTGAGTTTTTCAGTCCTGACCGTATAAAGTTGAATTCAGAAACTACTGGATCCAAATTTACAGTCATTTTTACCTTCTTTTTCTTTTTTTGTCATAAGATTTGGATTATCATTTTATTTTATTTTAGAAAATTCAGGGAGAGGAGTGCCTTTCTCTTTCATTTTCTCTCCACTTACCATATTTATCATCGGACCCACATTCAATGACTTAGATTTAATACATCATAACAACATTATTATAATATTAACTAATAAAAATACATTCATTTATCACATAAAAAATCGTTGTTGGTGACTTGGTGCCATTTTTTCATTCCTTGGATGAGTATGAATTTATCAGTGATAGATTCATTATTAGAGATGAATAGGACGTACTTATTCGTTATTTTTATGTTGTTTCCTTTTTTTGGGACAATTTTGTATTTTGCTTCCATGCAAGAACATGGCCGGTGCCAGATGCAAATATAAATTTTGTCTTATTATTCATAAAATATTAAATATGAATAATAAACACAATACCACTCGTGATCCTTAATATAAAACTTAGTCAACTATTTTGGGAAAGTTAAAAAAGCTAAATAAATTACTTTAAAGCATCATATTTATTTTTTTAAACTAATTTGTTTTACTTATAAATCGATATATAATCTAATAGTACACACAAGTAGTTTAAATAGATCACATAATATATACTATGATTGAGTAATTTTTTTATTTTTTTTATTTTTTTAAATTAATAAACTAAATCTTTATATTAAAAAACAGTGATAGTATTCTAGGGGGAAAAAAATGAGTGAGGTGTAATCTTAGAAGATTCAAATACTTATTTATTTAGGGAGGAGGGGCTATTGTTGCAAAATAAATGAGTGGATGATAGTACACATTGTTTTGCTGTCAATTATTTTAATGGAAAACGATATAAAAAGAAAATAGAAATTTTAATATTTTAATTTAGACACTTAAGAATAGGGGTGAGCATTCGGTTTTCCAATTCAGTTATCGATACTAACCGAAATAACCGAATAACCTAATAGAGCAAATTTTAGATACCGAACCAAAACCGATTAACCGAACTAACCGAAACCGAATTAACCGAAATATTTCGGTTCGGTTACCTATTAACCGAAATATATAAATATGAAAAGTGATTTTAAATTAAAAATAATAATAAAACACAATTATAACCAATAATTAATAAATATTTCAACATTTGATGCGATTTATTATAATAATATTTATTATAACTATATTTATTGAATATAAATATATTTAAAGAGTTCACATAAACCCACATATATATTTATTATAATAATATTTATTAAATATAAATATATAATATATTTATTTCAGTTTTCGGTTATAACCGAAATTTTTTTCTACTAAACGAACCGAACACTGAAACCGAATTGTTAAGAAAATAAAAACCGAATATATAACCAAAAACCGAAATACTGAAATTCAATTCGGTTCGGTTCAGTTTTCGGTTACGGTTCGGTTTTGCTCACCCCTACTTAAGAAATCAAAATTTTAGAGGAGAAAGTGATGTCTAATTTGATTTATGTCAATATAGTTAAATGATAAAAATATCTTTTGCATCAAAAAGTGTATTAATATGAACAAAAAATGACAAAAAATATATTAATAAATTGTTAACTGACAATAATAAGTATTGAACAACTAATAACAAGAAACATACTTGCACTAACAAGTCTGACAGTTTTTTTTAAAAAAAAAAACACTGATACAAGAGTATCTTAGTCATTTGATAATATTTATAAAATATTATAGTAGGTATTATTTTTTTCTGAGATTTTAACATCTTATTGCCGAAATTGAAATATTGTAATTTCTAATATTTTAATGTCATTTTCCCATATTTAAATGCTTGATGTTATGGTTCGAAATGATTGGACAGAATCAATGCAACGACGTATTTGGTTTCTTTTGTTTTTTTCCCTAAAATTTTCTTTTTGCATCTTTGCAATTATTCACTTTCTTAAATTGGTATCAGATGCTCGGGAGGGCGGGTCCGACTAGTCGCAAACAGGAAGGCAAGGCGCCGTGTCCCTACCATGTCAGCGGCTCGAATCCTAGGAAGTCCTCTTCTGGGGGGCGCTTTGGATTAGTTTGCACCCAATGTGGTGTGGGACACCGGAGGAGTTAGCGATACCATCATACTCAAAAAAAATTGGTATCAGATGATGCCTTCTTTTTCTTTTCTTTTTTAACTCTTTTTGAAATTTTTTTAGACCTAAACTTTTTTCTGAAGATAAACGTGAGCTTGAACAGATATGGTTTTTTGGGTAAGGAATGACTCAAGAATTTTTCTTGGATTATAATTAAAGCTCAGGCCCGTAATGAACGGCACCAGACAAAAAACTAATAACGCGTCACCCGTATGAAGATGATAAATTTATGAGAAAATTACAGAGAAGGATCAAGAAAAGATTATATTTATTAGGGAGGATCTAAAAAAGTGTAATTATTTAGAAGGACTAAATATCAATATATCAATTCTAAAAATACTAAAATACCCCCAACTAAATCTCCGACAATTTCTCTAACCACTAACGTTACAACTTATTTTTCATTAATAAAAATATTTTTGCACTGTTATTTTGCTTTTATATCCATATGTTTATGATCTCAATTTTCAGGTCTAATAACAATAAATAACTAAATATTGTTAAAATACATTTAGCTGAAACTATAACCTCACTCCATCTATACTCAATTGATTGTAAAACCCAAAAAAAAAAAAAACATACAAATCAAATGATTGTGAGTGTGAAGTTTGAAAATTGAAATAACAAAAAAGCAACATACGAACAACAAAAATATTAATAAATCACATAGATCATGACACTAATATTATCTAACACATTAACTCAAGGAATCTCAAAATTAATCTCCAAATATCATCCAGATGCAATTAGATTCGCTTATATTAGTTGGCAAAGTTTATACAATATCGCTGTCGTTATTAATGATCTTATAACGGCACAAATCATGAATTAACAATGGTTGGTATAGGGCAATGAGAAGTATTAATGGTGTGAATCCATATTGAGGAATGAGAGAGATGTGCCGGTATGAGATATTAAATATTTAATAATTAAATTAAATCAAGGATTTAATTTAAAATTCAAAAGTAGTGGTTAGAGGAAAGATAGGAGATTTAGTTACGAGTACTTTCATATTTTTAAAATTATATTTTAATATTTGGTCCTCCTAAATAATTACACTTTTTAAGATCCTTCCTAATAAATATTAATTTTTGCAGGTCCTTCTCCCTGATTTTTTCTAAATTTATTGCTTAACCTTTTTTTGCCTGAAGATAAATTTATTACTTAACCAATAAAAATGTATTCAATTAATAAAGATTTGATCCAAAGCTCATAAAAGTAAATTGTGAGTTCAAATCTCATTATCAGTATAAAAATTTTATTTATAGGCAATATGTAGTGCTTATGTAATCACTTTTTAAATTTGGTAACATATCTTGAGTCTAATAAATTTCAATGCTCAATTCATTCAAATTTTAAATTTTGAACCGAAAAAAAAGGAAAAAGAAAATGATGATCATTTCTTACCGTCTTTGTGATCATCATCTTGCGAGATAGCTGGTAACCTCACAGCAAACACAACTAATTTTTTTAAGATTTGATATAGATAAGCTATATTTAAATATTGTTGAAATTAATTAAAAATATTGTTTGTTCATAAAATTTAAATCCGACATTTTAGATATTGATAAACTATATTCAACTAATTTTCTTTCAAATTTTTAGTTTCTTCTTATTAGTTCTCTCACATTCTATTTTATTTTTTTGATAATTTCTTGCATATCTTTTCGTACTTTTTCATATGCTCAATATAATTTGTTTTTTCTTATATTCAGAGTTCTTTTTTTATTCACCATAACTTACAGCAACTGTTTGAAGGTATTTCTTATTTTTCTAATCATCTTCATTTTTTGGTACCAACTGACATACCCAATAAAAATAGGTTTAGGCATTATTGAAAAAAAAAAGATCTAAAACAATTTAATTCAATAACTTATGTGTTGCTAAAATGATGGAATGGTAAGAATGTTTTTATCAACCATTTGTAAAATAAAATTTTTCATAAACTATTGTTTGGTATGCAATTAGAATTTAGAATGAATGATTATAACTCTATAACACTTTTTATGTTTTATGTTAATAGTCAACTTTCATCTGCTTATAGGGCATCCATTCCCTCCACTTGCAAGTGGGTTAATCCCTCCTCAATTGTAAAATAAATAAATTGTTTTATTGTGCGTATTTTTTTAAATGTGCCTTTCCTGTTTTGCAACTACAAAGGCTATAATAATATCAAGGATTATTAATACTATTTTTAACGCTTGAAAGTTGACCTGAATTGTTTTATTTTTATCCTCTAAAATTTGAAATAAGGTTTCCAAGGATCAAAATCAATGATCTCAAATAATATCAATAAAAACTTTCTGCTCAGAGAAAAAAATCATTGAAAAAATTTATATTAGATTAAAAACCTACCATATCACGAAATCAGCCATGATCAACCATGAAACAAGTAAGAAATCTAAATCAAATCAGAAAGCAGATCATAAAATCAACTATATCCAAGCAAATGGAAGAAAAAAATATACAAAAACTATAAACTCAAAATATACATAATTACGTACGTACACAATTACATGTGTGTGTATATATATAATTATAAACCAACATATTATTTTGTAGGGAGAATTATTGTGAAATCCCAAAAAAAAAAATTACTAAAAAGTTTCAATAACAAGTAAATAACTTAAACATCTTATTTTCTGCTTTGGATCTTCTCAGTTGTCCGTTATGAGCCTTTTGTTTTTTTTTTTAAATGGTCATTTCATGAAAACTTATTACAATTCTCCCCATTTTATGTCATTATCCATTGAGAGTTTCAGACTTGAAACCCGTATCCCTAATTTTATGAAACAATTTGCATATTCTACATCACTCACGTCTAATTGATTCTAATTATAATTAGTGTTAATTAATAATATAGATAAATAATTAAGATACTATTTAATGCCCATAATCTAAAAAGATATGCAATGATTTCAATCAATTATATATTCATGGTAAAAAAAATCAATTATATATTTGAAATGATTAATTAAAAAAATTTTAAACTATCATTATTTTATGTTATAAAAACCTACAGGATTATGTCAAATGTGAAGTTCCACATCATTTAGAGAATTGAACGAAGCACGTTTTATAAGGATACGAATACCTCTCCCGCATAGACGTGTTTTGAGGGTGGCCACGACTGCATCTAGGAGGACAAAGCCATGAAATGATTACGGCTACACCAAACCGGACAATATTTGTAACTGACATCTAAGATAGTTACGACCACACTTTAGAACCTGGAGATGTTACATTCGGTATCAGAATTAGGATTGACTTGGTATGTCAGCGAGAATGTTAGGCCTTAAGGGATTGATTGTGAAGTTTTATATCAGCTGAAGACAGAAATGAAACATATCTTATAAAAGTGCATATACCTCTCCCTCGTAGATATATTTTTTGGATGGCTACGACTGCATTCAGGACCTAGTGATGTTACATTTGGTATCAGAGCCATGCGAATACTTCTCTCTTGTAGATGCATTTCTTGGTGGCTATAATTGTAGTCAAGGGAACAAAATCATAAAATGCCTATGGCTGCATAAAGAAGACAATATTTACAAGCAACACTTAAGATGGTTACAATTACACTCTAAGACTTGGAGATGCTACCAAAATTTTCTGCTCAAGAAAAAATTAATAAAAAAGTTTATATTAATTAAAAACCTACCAGATCATAAAATCAGTCATGATCAAATAAAAAATCTAAATCAAATAAAAAACTAGATCATAAAATCAACCATATTCAATCAAATAAAAAAAATACAAAAGCTATAAACTCAAAAAATCATACATATATACACACAATTACATATATATAAGTATAAATAAACATATTATTTTATATGGAGAATTATTATGAAATCCCAGAGAAAATAATAATTACTAGAAAGTCCCAGTAATAAGTGAGTAGCTCAAACACATTATTTTCTGTTTTGAAACTTCTCATTTCAAGCCCATCAATTGTTATAAAACTTTTTTGTCAATAAGTTCCTTCATATTAATTTATTATAATTTTTTCTATTTTATACCATTATCCATTGAGAGTTTCGGATATGAAATTTTATGACACAATTGCATATTCTACACCACTCACCTCTAATTGATTTTAATTTTAATTAGTGTTAATAAATAATACAAATAAATAATTAAGATACTATTAAATACTCTAATGTAAAAAAGATATCAAATGATTTCAATCAATTATATGTTCATGATAAAAAAATCAATTATATATTCGAAATGATTAATTAAAATAATTTTAAATTATTATTTTATGTTATAAAAACCTACACGAGTGTGTCAAATGTGAAGTTCCATATTGGTTGGAGGAAGTAACGAAGTACGCCTTAAAAGGATATAAATATTTTTTTTTAGTAGATGTGTTTTCAAGGTGGTTATAGTTGTACCAAAACGGACAATATGTGCTAGCGACACCTAAGGTGACTATGGCCACACTCTTAGACTTGAAGATGTTACATTTGACATCAAAGTCTTAAGACCTGAGGAAGTTACATTTGGTTTCATAACTAGGGTCGAGTCGATAAATCAGCAAAAATGTTGGATCCTAAGAAGGTGGATTGTAAAATCTCACATCAACTGAAAAGCAAAACAAAGCACGCCTTATAAGGGTGATACATTTTCTTTGTAGATGTGTGAATTTTCATTAGGTATCAGAACCATACGAATACCTCTTCTTTATAGACACATTTTCTAGATAACTGCAGCTATACTCAAGGAAATAAAATATTAAACAAAATCGTAAAATAGCTTTTATCTCTCTTGTTCAAATCACCTATTAAGTCGTCATGGTTGGTTCTTTAATTCTTTGGCTATCTTCATCTCCACTTACTATTTCTTGTTTTTGTCTTGTTCATTTATAGTTTTTTATTTTTTTCTTGTAAACTTTTAAGAAAAAGAATAAATCATAACTTGGTTATAGTTACACCAAAGTAAACAATATCTGCTAGCGACACTTGAGGTGGCTACGATTGTATTTCAGGATTTGGAAATGTTACATTTGGTACTAGATTTTTAGGACCTAATGATATTATATTTGGTATCAGAGTCCTAGGACCTGAGGATATTACATTTGGTATCAGAGTTCTGAGACCTCAGGATGTTACATTTGGTATCAGAATCAGGGTTGAGTCGATATGTCGACGAGAATATTGGGCTCTAAGATAGTGGATTGTGAAGTCCCACATCAACTAAAAAGAAAAATAAAACATGCCTTATAAGAGTGATATATGTTTCTCAGAAACGTATTTTCTGAGTTTATATTCCAGAATCTGAAAATATTATATTTGGTATCAAAACTATCTAGATATCTCTTTCATGGATGTGTTTTCTGAGTGGTTATGTTTATATCTAGAAAAACAAAATATTGAGATGACTACGGCTACAACAAAACGGATCATATCTGCGAGCGACATCTATGGTGGCTACGATTGCATTTCGAGACTTGGGAATATTACATTTGGTATCAGAGCCTTAGAACCTTGAGATGTTACATTTGGTATTAGAGTCAAGGTCAACTTGATGTATTAGTAAGAATGCTTGACCCTAAAGAGGTAGATTATGAAGTCTCACGTCAGTTGAAGAGGAAAACGAAGCATGCTTTATAAGGATACGGATAACTATATCTCGTAAATGCATCTTTAAGGTGACTACAACTATATTCTGGGATCTAGGAATGTTAAATTTAGTATCAAAGCTATGCGGATACCTCTTTCTTGTAGACGTGTTTTCTAGTTGACTATGCTGCACCCAGGAAAACAAAACCTTGAGATGGTTACGGTCGCACCAAAGCGAACAATATCTGCAAGTGACACTTGAGAACTTGGTGATATTACATCAAACTCAAACTTAAACAAAACCAAAAAATAGCTTTTATCTCTTTTGTCCAAATCACCTACCAAGTTGTCACGGTTGGTTTTTTACTTTTTTGGCTATCTTCATCTCCACTTACTATCTCTTGTTTTTCTTTTTCTTTGTCTTGTTTGTTTATAGTTTTTTCTTCTTCTTGTAGACTTTTAAAAGAAGAAACTATGGGCACAACAAACATGACTGTGGACATGTTGATTCCATTCATTGCTCCAATTGTGTCAAATGTTGCCCTAAGATATTCTCTCATTCTTCTTTCATGTCCCACGCTTCTTTTTTTCAATTATTTTAGGATTAACATTGTATCTAATCTATGAAATCTGATCTTATTTTTATTTAGGTTCCTAATGCTTTTAATCTATGAAGCCTTATTTTAAAACAAAAACTATCAGTCTTAAATTTCAAAGACTAAAATCAAAACAATGTCCAACTTATAAGGACTAAAGATAGCTTTAATTTATTGTTGTGAACCCAGTTTTAAAGGGGTAGGTCTCCTAACAATGATTAAAAAAAACTCTATACATTTATCTCTTTTTGGATCCCTGAGAGGAGCTTAGGCCATACTTTTTTATTTAAAAGTGATGAGTTCTAAATTTAGGATTGTGATGGTTGGACAAGGCCATTAAAAGATGTATTGTAAGGAACATGGTGGAGCAGTCTGCTATTAGAGATATTCAGGAAGCGTATGCATATGAGTGTACATGAGGTTCATTTTATTTTATTTTCTGAATATTTACAAACTTTCTTTTTAATTAATTAATTAATTATTGGATTTAGAGTACAAGCTTCCAAAGATCTATGTTTAGATGCAATATTATGTGTCTTGCGTTGTTCACTCCCATATTATGAGGGTTCATTTTCATGAAGAAAAGAGAAATTGTCAACCACCACAGCCACAACAATTCCTTTGGGCCATGGTATCCCAATTTATTTTTATTTTTATTATTATATTTGGTATGTTGTAAAGATTTGTTATTATAATTATAATAATATAGGAATTGAAAGATATAGAATCTGACTCAAATATTATCTTCAGTTACAAGATGTTAATTAATATCTTTTTTTATATAATGGTATTATTTTGACTTTATACTCTTTAACAACTTCTTGGCATTTTGTATTCCTCAAGCACTTATTTATAAATATGATTAAGAGCCATCTTTTTTTTCCTCATTTGATTTTGATGTTCAACCATTTAAAAATAATTAGAATATGTTTACTAGAGCGTAGATATTTTTTTTTATTAAAAATAATCTTGTTCGAAATAACAATCAGACAAGGAATGACTTCACAAGCGATCTCCCAAGCGGACTTTCCCATGCTTCGAGGAACTAAGGCGGCCAATGAATCTGACCTCCTAGAATAAACAAAAACGAAGACTAGAAGTGAATCGAAGCAATCAAAGGACTTTTCTCAGTTTGAGGAAGCACGGGCTACCTCGTGCTGGTCAACCTGGGCAAGCACCTCCTCGTCCTCGTAACGGTGGTGCCAT
Source organism: Neltuma alba (assembly GCF_004799145.2). NCBI lineage: Eukaryota > Viridiplantae > Streptophyta > Magnoliopsida > Fabales > Fabaceae > Neltuma > Neltuma alba. The sequence goes on from NW_021637783.1 coordinate 29,122, forward strand.
GAAGCAATCCTGGAATTTCGATTGCATTTGTTCGCCTACTAATTTTGTCAAAATACTTGTCCTTTTTCGGTTTCCCCCCCCCCCTCAAGTATAATTTGTTTTGTGCCTTTTTATCAATGATAGATTTATTATTAGAGATGAGTAGGATGTGTATCTTCATTATTTTTATGTCATTTCTTTTTTTAGACGAATTTTATTTTGTTTCCATGCAGAAACACGGTCGGTGCCAGATGCAAATATAAATTTTGTCTTATTATTCATAATATATTAAATATAAATAATAAATATAGTACTACTTCTAGTCTTTAATATAAAACTTAGTCGACTAACTTAAAAAAAATTAAACAAATTACTTTAAAGTGTTATTGTTTTGTTTTTCTCAAATTAGAAAAACTAATTTGTTATATTTATAAACAGATATATAATCTGATGGCACATGGAGAGAGATGGAATCTTAGAAGATCCAAATACTTATTTATTTAGGGAGGAGGAGCTATGGTTACAAAATGAATGAGTGGATGATAGTACACGTTATTTTGTCATCAATTATTTGAAGGGAAAATGATATAAAAAAAATAAAAAATTGTAATATTTCGGTCAAAATTTTATAGGAAAAAGTGATGTCTAATTCAGTATTTTACAAATATAAATAAATAACAAAAATATTTTGTATCAAAAAGTGTATTAATAAGTTGTAAACTGATAATAATAAGTTTGATAGCTTTTTTACAAAAATTGATACAAAAGTATTTTAGTTATTTAAATACATTTACAAAATATCATATCAGACACTTTTTTTGGTTGAGATTTTAACCTCTTTAGAATTGAAATATTGTAATTTCTATTTTTTTTAATGTCATTTTCCCTTACTTGAATGCTTGTTGTTATGGTTCGAAACAATTGGATAGATTGTCACCAAAAAAAGAAGAAGAAATGATTGGACAGATTCAATGCAGCGGCGCACTGGGTTCCTCCCCCCGGGGTGAAATGTTTTCTTCCCCTGTTTGTTTTCTTCTAAAGTTTTCCTTTTCCATCTTTGCAATTATTCACTTTCTTAAATTGGTATTATATGGTGTCCTTAAAAAAAAACTTTTCTAAAGATTTTTTGACCTGAATTTTTTTTCTGAAGATGAAAGTTCGGTTTTGACGTGAGCCTAGACAAAAAGGTAATCACTTTTTTGGTGGGGAATGACACAGGAAGTTTTCTTGGATTATAACGAGAGCCCAAGCCCGTAATGAATGGCACCAGACAACACAAGATCCGATGCATCACCCGCATGAAGATGATAAATTTATTACTTAATCAATAAAAATGTATTCAATTAATGGAGATTTGATCCAAAACTCATAAAAGTAAATTGTGGGTTGAAATCTTATTATCAGTATAAAAATTTTATTTATGGGCAATATGTAGTACTTATGTAATCACTCTTTAAATTTGATAAAATATCTTGACTCTTAATAAATTTCAATACTCAATTCATTCAAACTTTTAAATTTTGGATGAAATGAAAAAAGAATGATGATCATTACTTACCGTCCTTGTAATCATCATCTTGTGAGATAGCTCGTAACCTCACGCAAAACCCAACTAATTTTTTTAATAAAATTATGTTAAACAAGATTTGATATTGATGAACTATATTCAAGTATCGTTGAGCTTAATTAAAAATATTGTTTATTCATAAAATTTGAATTTGGTATTTTTAAAAAATTATTTTTCTAATAGATGAGACAGCCTTAAAAAATCCAATACTCCTTGTTAGCCGCATAGATGCGTGCTTGCTGGTTCAAAGCTCTGACCCTAATCAAGTGAGCAAGTAGGGCTTTAAAAGTAGGGGAAAAGGATTGAGAGGCAAAGAATTTTGTACTGTTTTATTGATATTTTTAGGCTGTTATGAGTCTATCCTTGTGTCTTGTCTCTTCACCAATTTGAAGCCAAAAAAACCAATAACTAAGATTTGGTTGCAAATCGTTTCCTTTCTTTTTTTGGTTTTTGCTTCTGGCTAATCACTTATTTTGAACTTTCTTTTCCTGTCAAATTGCTCTTTTCCTGGGTCATTCTTTTCTTTTATATTTTTAGTTTCTTCTTATTAGTGCTCTCACATTCCATTTTATTTTTTTAATAGTTTCTTGCCTATCTTTTTTTATTTTCTGATATGTTTAATATAATTTTTTTCCTTATATTCAACGTTCTTTTTATTCACCATAACTCACAGCAGCTGTTTGAAGGGTTTTTCTTTTTTCTTTTTTTCAAATCATCTTTTTTTTTGTTACCACCTGACATATTAATAGCTTTAGACATTATTGAAGAGAAGGTCTAAAACAATTTAATTCAATAATCTATGTGCTGCTAAAATGATGGAATGGTAAGAATGTTTTATTAACCATTTGTAAGCTGTAAAATTTACATCAACTATTGTGTGGTATGCATGTAGAATTTAGAATAAATGATTGTAACTTATACATGAGTGGAACACTTTTTATATTTTATGTTGATATTAAACTCTTATCTACTTGTAGGGCGTCCAATCCCTCCACTTATACGATAAAGTTGGGATAATTAATCTGTAAATCCTTATATTTTCAACCAATTTTGAATTAGGTCTTTATAATTTTTTTTTTATCATGTCCTTATATTTTCACCTATTTTTTTAATTAGATCCTTGCATTTATTTTTCTTTTTATCAAGTCCTTATAAGTTCACTTTATTTTTAATTAAATCCCTAATTTTTTATTCTTTATTTTATAAAGTCTAATAGTACTGTTCTATAAACATAAAATAGTACATATTATTTAATATTAGTTTATAAACAATAATGCTCTTTGAATAATGAATTATTATAATAATTTTATTTTTGTCAGCGAAAAAAATGAATTGTTCTAAAAAATTTCCTGAATTAATTAATTACAATACTATTTTTTATTATATAATTATTAATTTAATTATTAATATTTTATATATTTAATTAATAAATAAAAATTAAAACTAGATGGACCTGATTGAAAATTTAGCAAAATTATAAGAACTTAATAAAAAAATAAATGCAAGAATCTAATTAAAAAGAGATGAAAGTATAAGGACCTAATAAAAAGAGAAAAAAATTATAAGGACCTAATTCAAAATTGGCTGAAATTATAAGGACTTACAGATTAATTAACCCTAAATAAATAATTTATGATTTTCTTCTTTCACTTTATTATGTGTATTTTTTTAAGTTTTCCTTTCTTGTTTGCAAGTAGAGGTGTGCATGAGACCCGCATGTCTAATAAACCTGTCAGAGCCTGCAAAAAAAAACCCAGCCCAGCCCAACCCAATAAAATGCTGCCCGAACAAAAATAGGCATTTTCGAGCTGGGCTAATTCACGGGCAGGGCAAGGCCGCGGGCACGGTGCTATTCTAGCCATTTGGCCCTGCCCGAAAAAATATATAATTATATATGTATTATAGTATATAATATAATACCATTTTAAGCAATTAGTCCCTTTATTGTGGCTAAAAAAATTAGGCAAAATTAAAAAAATGAAAGGAGCATAAAAATTATAATTATATAAAAGAACCAAATATCAACATATAAGATTAAATATGCTAAATTCTTCCAAGTCAAATTTCCTTCTTTTCCTCTTACCTCCAATTTTTTAAAACAAAAAATAAAAAATAAAACCACCTTTCAAATCTTGTGCTTGCTTTCACATGACTATAAAAATCCACCAATTGTATAAATGAACTAAATAACTGAACTACAGAATTAGCTCAATTATTAAATGTTTTAATTATTAAATATTTTTTTACCTCCCATAAGAAATCCGAGGCTAAAGAACAAGACTACATAAGCCTTGTATATATATGAGCAATTTGAGTCATTCATGATAAATTTTTTTCCTTTCACTTGTCTCAGAGCATGATAATTGAATTTTCTTTTTCTACATATGATATAGGCAAGGTGTCACTAAATTAGACAGAAAAACCCGCCTTGCCTAGTTTGTCCTTGTCCAGTCCAAAATGGGTAGGGCATTTACCCGGCAGGGTTGGGTTGCAAATGAGCTTTCGGGCTAGACTACATCGAGCAAGAGGCTTGCCTTGCCTAGCCCTGCCCATGTGTAGCTATGTTGTAAGCACAAAGGCTATAATGATATCAAGGATTATTAATACTATTTTTAGTGTGAAATTTAACTTCAATTGTTTTTGTTTTATTCTCTAAAACTTAAAATTAGTGGTCCCTAAAATTTGACTTAGTCCCTCCAAACAATTTTTAGTTTTTATACTAGTGTTTTTATTCCTTGAAATCAGGTTTCAAGAATCAAAATCATTCTGAATAAAATCATATAAAATCAGTGAAAATTTTCTGCTCAAGGAAAAACTCAATGAAAAAAGTTATATTAGATTAAAAACCTACCATATCAAAAAATCATCTATGATCAACCATGAAACAAGTAAGAAATCTAAATCAAATTAGAAAGTAGATCGTAAAATCAATCATATTCAATCAAAAAAATTACAAAAGCTATAAACTCAAAAAATACAAACCTAAGTACATACATAATTACACGTGTATATATATAATTATAAACAAACATATTATTTTATAAGGAGAATTTACTGTGAAATCTTGAAGAAGAAAAATAATTACTAAAAAATAACTAAAGCATGTTATCATTTTTTGTTTTAAAACTTCTCATTACAAATTCCTTAGTTGTTATGAGATTTTTTTATGAACATGTTCCTTCCATAAAAACTTGTTGCAATTCTCCCTATTTTATATCATTATCCATTTAGAGTTTCAGAGCTGAAACCCCTATCCCTAACTTTATAGAACACTTGCATATTCTATTCCACTCACGTCTAATTAATTCTAATTTTAATTAATGTTAATTAACAACATAGATAAATAGTTAAGATACTATTAAATGTCCATAATCTAAAAAGATATCCAACGTTTTTTCCCTAGTAATATCCAATGATTTCAATCAATTATATATTCAAAATGATTAATTAAAAAAATTTCAAATTAATCATTATTTCACGCTATAAAAGCCTACCAGACTGTCAAAATTCAAACTTAATTAACCTAAACCGTATAATATAATTTTTATCTCTCTCGTCTAGATCTCCTAAGCAACTACGGTTGGTTCTTAATTGGCAATCTTCATTCCCACGTACTCTCTCTTTTTTTCTTTGTCTTGTTCATTTATAGTTTCTTCTTTGCATATTTTACGCTGTGTTTGGCTTGATGGAGGGAAGAGGAGGGGAGGGATTTTAATCAGGGAAGGGGAGGGGAGAAAAGGGGAGGTAGCTACAAAGGGGAGGGGAGGGAGGGGGGAGGGAGGGAAGAGATTTAATTATCTCCTATTTGGATTGATTGGAGGGGAGGGAGGGAGCAATTTTAATGATACCTTATTTTGTTCTCATAAAAAATTAACTATTTTAACCTCGTAAAATTTAAATGAATTTTCTCACTTTTTTATTGTATTAAGATGTAAATATATATGATACAATTTACTAATTTTGACTTACAAAAAACAGTCACACACTTATAGAATATCAGTAATAGATTTCAATCAGAAAAAAGACCTTGAGAGTGAAAGAAAATACCAACGGCCTCTTAGAATTAGAAAAAGAGAAAAAAAAAAGTTTCACAAATGTTGCTCACTAATTTTGGATACAATTATCCCAATAACCTCTTGCTAGATATTCAAAAGAACTCTCTTATGTATAAATGTTTATGAGTGATTAAGGGTTAACAAATCAAAAGAGTATATAAGGAATTAAAATCTTATCTCTCATCTCCCCTCCAAAAAAACCTCACTTTTGGAGGGGAGGCTAGAAGGGAAGAGAAGGGGAGAAGAACCCCTCCCCTCTTGAAAAAATATATTAACCAAACAAGGGGAGGGGAGCAACTCCCCTCCCTTCCTAAAAAATTGCACTAGCCAAACAAAGAGAGGGGAGCAACTTCCCTCCCCTCCCCTCCGAAAACCCCATACCAAATATAGTGTTAAGGGGAGAAGGAATTGGGCGCCTAGCAAACATGGTTGTGGACATATTGATTCTATTTACTACTCCAACTGTGGCAAACACTGCCTGATGGTATTCTCTCATTCCTCTTTTCATGTCCAATGATTTTTCCAGTTATTTTAGGATTATTACCGTATTTAATCTATCAAATTTGATCTTGTCTTAGTTTTATTCCTTGAAATCTAAAATTAGTGGTTTTGATATATGAAACTTGATTCAAAACACTGTTTTAGAGAACCTAAATATTTAGGAGGACCAAAACGAGGTTAAATTTTTAAAAACAAAACCACCCATCTCAAATTTTACAGACTAAGAAAGTGTTTGGCAACCACTAAAAGTGTTTTTAAAAAATATTTTTTTGAAAGTAAGATAAATTTTTCTACATATTTATTTCGCATATTATAAAAGTAATTTTAAAATCATGATTTGGTTTTCATCCAAATACGCCCTAAAATCAAAACGATGTCAAACTTTTAAGAAATAAACATGGTATTAATCCATTGTTTTTAACTCATGAGTTTTAAGAGGTTGAGTCTCAGACGTAAAAGAAAATTCTTTAGCTATTAGGATAACACCACGCACATCGGTCTCTCCAAATCCTCCCACATGTTAGGAGCCTATGCGTTACCTTTTTTTATATTTAAGAGTGACGAGTTATAAATTCGTCCTTGTGATTGCAGGACAAGGCCATTAAGAGATGTGTTGTGAGGAACTTTGTTGAGTAGGCTGCTATTAGGAATATTCAGGAAGCCTGTGTATATGAGGGTATGTAAGGTTTATTATATTTTATTTTATTTTCTCAATATTATCAACTTTCTTTTTTAATTAATTAATTATTGGGTTCAGAGTACAAGCTTTCAAAAATGTATGGTCAGATGCAATATTGCCTGTCTTGCGCCATTCACTCCCATGTTGCGAGGATTCATTCTCTTGAAGAAAGGAGAAACCATCAACCACCACAGCCACAACGATTCCTTGGAGTCATGATATACCAATTTATTTTTATTTTTATTATTATATTTGGTATGTTGTAAAGATTTATTATTATAATTATAATAATATTGGAATTAAAAGATATAGAATCTGTGAATCAAATATTATCTTTAACTATAAGACGTTAATTAGATCTCTTTTTTAATACAATGGGGTTATGTTGACGTTGTACTCTTCAACAATTCCTTGGCATTTTGTATTCTTCAAGCACTTGTTTATAAATATGATTAAGAACTATTTTTTTAATGTTTTCTGTTCAAACATTTAAAAATAATTAGAATATAAAAAGACAAATTTTAGATTATTTTAATTAAGAAATAAGTTTAAATAGCTTATGATTAATTTAAGAAACATTTTCAAATAAAAATTTTTTAAAAATGATTTTCATTATTTACTTTGTAGGTCCCAAGTCGTTTCTTTTCTTGTTTCATTTGCTCACTATTTTAATTTTTGATGTAATTTTATATGGTTCTTTAAAGGACGCCCTATCTCGTGCTGGTTAACCTGGGCAAGCTCCTCCTCGTCCTCCTACTATACTGTGGGTGGGAATAAGGGCCGACCCTACAAGGTTGGAGGGTTTAAAAGAACCGGTCTTATAGGACTGAAATTTTAAAAAAAAAATCTCAATTTACTAGGCTCAGCCCTTAAACTGACGGGTTCAAGTCGGCACGCAGGTTTTTGACCCGTTTAAAAACAAAAATATTATTTTTCATATTTCTAATATTTTTTTATGAAAAATAAAAACAAATTAATGAAATTATTAATAAAAAACATAATTATGAATAAAATTAAGTCACAAATACTAAACATCATGACATCTAAATATTCATCAACACCCAAGAATATCTAAGACATCCATAAACAAGATAAAAATATTCAAAAGTTTTATCAATAGTGCAAATATATAATAGACAAACACTATTACTAATTTTTTGAAACTTTATCATTAGTCTAATCAATTACTCTTCTTTCATAGCAAAAATACCAAGTTTTTCTTTTTTATAGGAATTTTACTTTTAAATTTTGCAATCTAACTACTCCTCCGGTCCTTATTATAAGACCCCATTTGACTTTTTATTTGGTCTTAATTATAAGACCCTAATCCATTTTGTCTATTATATTTATGCATTTTTTTCCAAGATAATCCTTCTAATAATGATAGTTTTAACCAATATACTTAATTAGCAAGGATATTTTAGGAATGACAACACTTATTTATTATAAATAACCAACTTAACTTACTTCCTTAATCTCCTCAAATAAGTCAATTGGGTCTTATAATTAGGACCAGAGGAGTATTATTTTTCTTTAGTTTAAAAAGCATCATTGTTGAAACTCATAAATTTCTAATTGAAAATATAGAATCCCAAGTTATATAAGTATAAAAATACTCTCTTATCAAATATATAGTTTTAAAATATCAATACATATAATATAAATCAAATTATTATTAAAGTCCAAATTAACCTATTTCTTAAAATTTAATTGGATAAATAATTATCTAAAACCAAATAAATCAAATCATTATGTGAAATTTAATTTTAGAATGATAATAATAATATTAGAATGATATAAAAAATTTAAATATATATATATAAAAAGGCTTAAAAAGGGCTTGCTCTCGGCCCTGCAGAGTCGACCTGTTTAAGTCCTCAACTTCACAGGACTAACTCTTTTAGGCCCGTTTCTTATAAGGAGGGAAAATTTTCAAGTCCAATCTTCATAATTTTTGGACTTAAACGGGCTACCTCCTACCAGCAGTGCCACGAAGCAATCCTAGAAGTTCGATTGCATATGCTCACCTGCTAATATTTTCAAAATACTTGTCCCTTTTTTTTTTTTAGGCCCATCGAGTATAATTTGTTTTGTGCTTTTTTTCCTTTCCTTTTTTCGAACTGCAATGGCACTTAAAACAGATGCCAAACTATGAGATTCATTATTTCATGAGACAATAGTCATTTTTATACTCAAATGCTTCTCTCTACTTCCTTCTTTTTCTCCATACTAGCACGTCTTTATAGTTCTAATTTTCAAATTAGAACCTCCTTTATAAAAGGATTCATATTTTTATAAAAATTAGGCTAGGTCTCACTTTATTCATGTATAAAGTTTGTGATGAAGCACGTGATTCATTCTACTTTTCATATTTTATTTTTGTAATAATAAGAGCAATCGTTCTTTTTTGCCAACGACAACTCTAAATTAAAGCTATAAAGTTTGTTCGTAGATTGTAATTATGGATTGATTTATCCAGTAAAATTAACGTCTTACGAGAACTTATTGATGGAGCACAATCAGTTTGAAAATATATTTTTCCAAAAAAGACAAGTTGTAAACAGCTCATTTATTATAAAAATCAGATTAGGCCTCTTAATTATGGATTGATTTACGATTACACTACAAATCACAAACATTAATTACACGGCTTATTTTCAGTTATTTAAGTTTAAAACATTTCTTTATATTAATAATTACTTCTTTCTTCAGAGATTCGCCAAATTTCTTAGCTAACGAGAATGAATCGCCAGCTTAAGATTTGGGGTGACCATTGTGACATGTTCTTGCAAATAATATCTTGTTACTTCTATATGGTATTAACTAGATAATGAATGTATTTAGCTTAATGCCACCCACAGAACAGCCATTCAACTATAACTCCAATGCAAACGTTTGCTTTATTCAAATTGTTACAGTTTGCGGCACAGAATATCATCAGGGGGGGGGGGGAAAGCCCTGTGACCGATATATAGTGACAGACAGGGATATTGGTTTAGAAAGAAGGCATAAACTGCATAAAGTTAACCCTAAATCTTTAAGTCAAAGGACCAAGCCACTGGAAAGACCTTTTTGCAACAGTGATCCCAAGCAAGAAAAAGACCAGTTTCAAGCTTTGCCTCCAAAGAAAACAAGAAGAACAAGTCAATAACAACAGCAAGAGTAAAAGTGTTTGTACAATGCACAACCTACAACTAGACTGACTTTCAAGCCTTTATACTCTGGTACTGTTGCAGCAGATTCCAGTCAAAGACGTATAACCCATGTCAAACTGCCCATACAAATTGTGCCAAAAACCGTCAAATTGCAAATTTCAGCCCCATTGCCTTCAAACTCTCACGTCAGCCGAACCTGGATACTCAATGCAGCATAAACCACGAAAAGTGAATATACAGATCCAACAAATCAGTATTTGTAAGCTCAGCTTAAATTTTTAGAAAACGACATTTTCCCTTCACAATGGTTGCTTTTCTTTTCTATGCCAAAATTCTCAACTGCGTCCTCCTGCCTCCCTGATCAATAACTTCAACGTCCATCTTCCCAAATGTATAGGACACATGCCTATATCTTCATTTTTCTCAAATGGAGTAGCTGCTCCATTCTTGCTGTGATAAGGCTCAGCCGGTCTGCGCTTGCTAGCTCTCCAGACTAATCCCATTATCGTCCACAGATTCTTCAGGTGATTTGGCCTCTGGAAAGTATTCCTCATGGGGATACAATTGATGAAACAGCTGAAAGCACCACCATCAAAATGGTAAGCATCATCCACAACATATGAAAATTATACTCTTTTTTTTTCTTTTTTCTTTTTTTCTTTTTGGTGCTGCACATAACCTTATGCACCAATCAGTGTTAATGCCAGAACATGAATATTTTCATGTTCATTTCACTTCTTGATATGAACTATTGCAGATACAAAAGTGAGGAAAATAGTTCAAGCTTAAAAATTAGTACCTTCTCAGTTGCATCTAAAAGGTCGTTGTAGTTGAGATTCCCATCTGGTGCAGGAGCGAAACTGATGCGATCAAACTTACCCTGAAATGAAATAACACATTAATGAGGAAAAAAATTTATGCCAATCAATTTTGCATATGTTGTAATTACGTTAGATTTGTTCTGTTACGCAAAAATTCTAAAAGCACCGTCATTAGTGTGTTAAACAAGAAAAACACGGTGATCCCTATAGGCATTTTGTTTCAGTAATTTGAGGTAAAAAAAAGGTTAGCTAATAATGGACGCAGGCACGCAGCATAAAAAGATAATCCAAGGAAGGAGTTCTGCAAAATATGCAGGTAAAATTAAGCATCATATGAGGAGCAAATACTCTAAGCAAACCGGAGCGAGAAGCACACCGCTGTTATTTTCTGCATATAAAATACACTCCAAAGCACAATGGGCTTGATATCTGCACTATTACTTTGATCACTTGAAATTCTATCAGGGTTTCCAGCTCCAGGCAACACAAGAAGGGCATTCATGGCAGCCTGTAGCAACTTCTTTCCTTCATCAGCATCTTTACAAAACAAAACAAAACTAAACAAGAGCAAGCAGACAAGCCCAAATGAGGTTCAGAGATAACTTAAGGAGCAAAGTAAATGTGACTAATAAGCGTGAAAAATGAATATGATAACATAACCTAACCAGGACTCACAAGGCGGTAGAAGCCATTCTAACAACATTAAAGCTACAATAAAATACATGATACCAGTATTAAAAAAAATGATAATAGAACTAAAAATCTGCAAATTTGAAGACAACAGAAACATTTCTGAATTATAACAAACTAAGTAAACTTTTGTCACAAAAAAAAAAAAAAAAAAACCTAAGTACACTTTTTTTGGCAATCGATAAATGAATTGAATAATGGTCTGCAGTCTGCTTTTATATTTCATCCTTTCTTTTCCTCTATGAATCTAGAGGCACAAAGGTCATCTTTTCTTCCATCGTTATCTGATGATAGAGGTGAGCAATTTTAACAGTCATTAAAATCAAGGGGTAAAGGGGACGATAGAAAAACAAGAGCAGAGACTACGTTGACAAAGGAGAAGAGTGCATGGCCAGAAATTCCTACTTGTGCGTTCCAGTTATTCACTTCATTCTAGACACCCTCAACAAAACAAACCCTCTGGTTTTCTGTATGCCTAAAAAATCAGCTAACAATGAAGGTGCCACCAAAAGAAAATGTGGTTTTTTCTTTCTTTTGTGTTCCTTTTTTTTGGGGGGGGGGGGGCTTGCAAGAAGAAAGTTTTTGAAGAGAGGAAAGAAAATATCCTTGAAATAGAAATGAGAAGACAATCTGAAAACTTGGCCCAGAAACAAAGTCCTAGAAGACTCAAATATGTAAAAGAGTTGTCTAATCTCTATGCATTTCAGAAATTGTTAATCCCTTAAGATAAAAACCCATATGCTGAGCACCAAAGAGAAGCCACATGCATAATTCCATCTCCTAACATACGTACATAAAGGCAAAGACATGTCCTTGAATCAGAATAAATGTGATAAGTATTGCCATTTATGATAAGAACTCATTCCTGAAACAAAAAGAAGGCACCTTTAATGTCAAGTGGTCCAAGACTCAAGATCTGGACTAGAATTTCAAATGATGCTGGCAAAAATAAGTGCCTCAGATGTAGTATAAATGCGTAGTTAGTTATTTGAACAGCAATAAATACCATAGAATACCTTATGATACATTCCAGCTCAGACTGTTTGGCAGACACAACCATCTAAAGGAAAAAAATCAAAATAGTTAGGAGGAAAAGAAAGACATTCCAGAGAAAATTAAGATAGCGTATCAATGCTTAATGTGAACTTACATGCCCGGAGGACAAACAGCCAGGTTTGATCCGATCTGAAGAGCTCGGACTGATGTATGTTGTTCAGGATACAAAGCTAGACAGAGAAGAAGAGAAAAGGTTAATTCTTTTTCTATCAAGATATGTCTTTAACTTTTTTCTTTCAACAAAATGCAGACAACATATGCCTTACATCTAGGAGGATACACCACCAAGCAATTAGGCACATCTTTCTTTATGGAACTCCCTGTAACACACATGCCTCTGGCTACCATCCTTTTAACTTCTTTCTGACATAAAATATGAATCCTTTCTATGGAATAATCTGTTGGAGATGAAGGCAATAGTGATCGAACAGTGAAGGATGGATCCAGGATTAGCTGATCACTATATAAATCCTGAGCCGAGGCTACTTTAATGCCTTTATAATGCCCAGTAACCCAAACACCAGTTGGAGCAATGAGAACGACGAAGCTGCTTCATGCTTCAAGAATAGTAACCTCATCTCTTCTCAACAACAAGGTTTTTTTTTTTTTTTTTGGGTTCAAATAAAACAAAGATTAAAAAAAAATACCTTATCCACAAGAAGAGCAATAACCGGCATTCTGAGAACCTGTAACACATGTTTAAGTTTAAATAAGCACAACCTGTTCAATAAAACTATTCATAACAATGTAATGGAACCACAGGCTCTGAAAGTATTATTCAATCACTGAAAATGTCTCCACAACTGTGATACTCACAAGAATTACAGGGAAGACCAAGAAAAGGGAAAAACACTCTGTACATTCGAGAGGCAAAGTCTCTCCTACAGAATACTCTATCCTTCTGTACCCCATAACAGAAAAGATGCTCGATACATATATCCATTCTCGCTCTCTAGCTAATATGTATCCCTTCCCAAAAATACCCCTGCTACATAAACATAAATGGGGCTAAGTTGCAGAGTCAAGCTTCTTCTGTCTAACATATTTAAGCTTTGGCCCATGTTCAACACAATGTTTCCACATCTATGGAAAAGTAGTTAATAACCTTCAGTTTCAAAATTCAATCACCATTTAGATTACGTTTAGTAAGAAGTATTAAAAATGAGGAATCAGGATTGGGATTGGGGTTGAAAACATATGTTAAAAGGATACCTAGCATGAGTAATTTCTTATCAAATGGGATTAGGCAATCCCATATAGATAGAATTGGAGAATACCACCTCCCCACATATTATTCTCCAATCCCCCATATATGGGTTTGTCTAGTCCCAAGTATTATACAATTACTCATGCTAAACACCTTTTTAATATAGTTTTACACCTTCAATCTCAATCGTTATCCTTTATTTTTAATTTCTCATACCAAACGCGACCTTAGAGAAAAGTCCAAATATTAAAACTACGTCTATGATACACAAGTCTGATTCAAAATTGAAAGATATACTACCACTATGACTATAGTCAGAACACAGACGATTGCTCTAGTAAATCAAATGGATGAAAAAGGTATACTCATCTAAAAATATTTCAAATTTTCCTTCCCCTCCCCATCTTGTATCACATAACACCCAATTGACTTGGTGAACTGTGCTTCAAACGGGTGTATGGTAGACCAAGTGCGAAAGGGCACTCAATCTAACGATGTAGTAAAAACGGAAGAAAGGGGGGGAAAAAAGGGTTAAGAGTCAACCAAAGTACATATTCGATGTATAAAACAACGTTTCAAACGATGGTAATGATATGCGCTTAATATTTGCAAGGTTCCAGGTTTCATAGAGCATGAAAAAGGGGAAATTCACAACACACAGTACCATTTTACTAAAAACATGAATACATTGCGACTTACATATATGCAACCTTTGACAGCAGCACGACGACAAAAGGCCTGTGATAACTCTCCTTCAGCATAAATAGGATAAACCAGAGCACCAGGCGCATTGGGAATTCTGAGACTACATCAGTACCTTACAGAAAAGTGATTTGACTCAAAAAATTAAATCAGGTGCAGCATACAGGGGGGAAACCAATCAGTTACCTGTTAACAGATGAACTGTACAGAGCTAAGCGTTCAATTCCATCTTTTATCTTGAGTAAATCTTCACAAAACTCATTATTCTCTTGATCATAATCTGCCATGGCTATAGCATACATAAGAATCCTGTAGGGGATGAAGAAGCATTTAGTAACCGGAGCAAGAACAGAGAACGTGCGCTATAAAGTTAGGCTTGACTTGACAGTGTTTCGGCAAAAATGCCTACAAAGATGAAAGAGCATATTGTCGCGAAAAGTTAAGTTTACGTAAAATTAGAAAGCAATTCTGCCAGATACTATAGGGCGATAGAGTCTGTATGATTTGATCTTCGGCGGCAACCGCATTTTCTCCATGAAACAAACAAATCGGCTCACCGGATCTTCCTCTGAAATGTTGCAACCATCAACCCTGTCATCTGCATCACTATGGTTGTAATTATCGGTAGAAGCTGCCGAGTGTTGCTGAACGAGCTTAAAGAACTCCATTAACTGGCGCTTCTCTATCGGCGTAAGACTTTTGTCATTAAAAATCGCTGCCCGAGAATCTGGCACGTTCACCAATTTCCTATTTGCTTCGTACAAAAAGCTCGCATCAATGCCCTTAAATTCTATGTACTAGTTAGCACCAGACTTCAACAATATATCAACGGATTTGTCAGCGCAAAATGGAGTCCTAGGTCCTTCCAAGTCCAAATTAAATTTTCTGGAATTTTCACGCTGTAAGTTTTGCTTCTCAGAAGCACAAAGAACAACTTCCACAACCACATCAGAGCACAGGGATTGCTGAATGAGTTCTATGACGACGTGATTGCTATCATCATGCTGATTACCCAACGTAGTTGCGGTGGTAGTGGTTGATCGGGGTGCAGAATGGGAATTGACGAAAGAAGTGAAGTCATCAAGGGAAAGGGAAGCCAAGTAGCTGCCGTAGAAGGAATTGGGATCGAGATGGAGAACGGTCTTCCCAACAGCAGCAGCAACGGCGGCGATAACAGATTCTGACCGGCCGGTGCCCACGATAATAAGATCATAGCTCACCGGGTCGATGGGAGGGTATGAAGAGGGTTCGGCTTCACTCATTGCGTCGACGGCGCGTCGTAGTTGCCGACTAGCTGCACTGGGAACGAAGAAGTGGGAAGACAGCTTGGTCCGATCAGACAAAGTCACGAAGGCCCTAAATCTAGGAAAGTTCTTCTTTTTTGAGACTCCTGAGGGCAACGGGGTTATGGCCAAATCCAACAGTGAAAGACGAATACTGACAACCGAAACGCAATCACAAGTCAAATCAAAATCACTAATCCATGAATACTAATTTTAAAAATAATTTTACAACATATAAAAAAATATAAAAAAATTTATCTTAATTTACAGAAAAATAGTTTTTAAATGTACTTTTATCACTTGTCAAACACCCATAAGATATCAATGTTTTTGAATTGCTAATTTAGACAAAAGCACCAGTGAAAGTTGATGACAAATGGGTTTTATCCATAGTAATATTGTGCTGTAATTATAATCTGTACGGCTTCACTGACCTTTCTAACCCATTAACATTGTTTAGTTCAGTTTTAATAACGAAGGAACTTGATGCAAGTTTTGCAGATAATATGTGATTTTTAAAGTAAAACCTCGTTTAAACTTGATGTTCGGACTAGACATTATGGGATTTCTTATGGTCCTGGTTATTTTAATAGTCCAATTAGAGAGCCAATGCACTTAATAGCATGCAAGCTCTTTTGTAAGTGGAAGTTTGCTTTTCCGAAAGGAAGAGGGTTCGGCTTCATTCATTGCGTCGTAGTTATTGGCTAGCTACACTTGGGAAGAAGAAGTGGGAAGAGAGCTTGATCCGATCAAACAAAACCACGAAGGCCCTAAATGTAGCAATATTCTCCTTGTTTGAGCTTATCCCCTTCCGCACTGCACTCCTGAGTGCAACGGGGTTACGGCTAAATGCATCAGTCGAAGAAGAAGAGTGAAAGAAATAGTGATGAAATGCAGAGAGAGAGAGAGAGGGGAAACACCTGAGAACGATTCCGTCATGCTTAAAGAGTTAAAGATCAGTTTCTCTTCTTCGGTCTCTTTGCCGATCTAACCATGCAGAAAGTCACCAGTCAAATCTAGGCTTGCCTTCATTCTCTGTCATCATCGTCTGTCGTGGTTGCCGTTGGTCACTGAAATTGTTCCTTCATCTCCAATTTCTTCACTGTTCGGCGTCTTTGTCAAATCCATTTTATTCCTATTTGCTGCATTTTGATTGAGGCTAGCCGTGGCGTGTAGTGAGAGAAAGAGGAGAGTGCCCCTCCTCTATAATAAGCTCTGGAGATATTCGTTGCCATCATGCCAAGAGAAAAACATTTCCATTCAGGGGTGTTCGGAGTTTGGACCCAATAGGGTGTTTGGACATGTTTTTTAAAAAATATGTTTTTGTAAATCGAAGAATTGCTTTTAAAATACTCTTTTTTTTTAAATCAAAACCAACTCCTCCACCTAATAAAAATATTTTTAAAAATATGATTTTATTTTTACCCAAACACCCATTAGTTGGATAATACTACCCTTGGTCCTTGATATAACCCTCTGTTTGAGTGGGAAAAAAAGTTGAGAGAAAAGAAAATGAGAGGGGAGAAAATAGAGAGAAAAAATTAGAAAAAAATATTATCACCTCTTATGTTTAAATGAACAAGAAAAATAAAAATAAAAAAATAAGTAAATATATGAATGACTAAAATACTTTTTTTGTTATATCAAAATATATCTTGATTAAATTAAATTAAATATCATAATGAAAAACCATATTTACATTAACATAATGATATAATTTAAAATCAAATTATTTGATAAAGATATATTATCATGTTATTATATTTTAATATCAAATAATTTTATAAAAAAAATAACATTTCGTGTAATGTAATGTTAAAAAACAAAAACAACAACTCTACTTGTTTTTCCTTTCAATTCATTTTAAAAGAATTTTTGTAATTTTAGTTATTTTATTTTTCAATCAAGGAAACACAGAAGAAAGACTTGATAATAATAAATAAAGTGAAAAATAAAAAAATAAATAGGTATTATTTTGTTGAAAAAATATATGTAAAGGTAGAAAGGAAAAATATATTTTCTTCTAATTTTTTATCCATATATGGAGAGAAAAGTTGGAAGGAAAATGGGTTATGGGACCCATCTCATTTTTTCCCGAACTTTTTTTTCTCCCACTTTTCTCCCTTCATCCAACCAGGAAAAAACCACTTCTCCCTCTATTTTTCTTCTTAGCTTTTCTTCCTCTCTCATTTTCTCTCTATCCAAACATAGCATAAGATCCCATTTGACTTTTATTTTGGTCTTAAATATAAATTCTAATCCATTTTATCTCTCATATTCATACTTTTTTTTAAGATAGTCATTCTAATAATAGTAATTCTAGTCGATACACTTAATTAGTAAGGATATTTTATGAAAGACAACACATACTTATTACAAATAACTAACTTAACTGTTTTTTTAATTTCCTCAAATTAGTCAACTAGCTCTTATAATTAGGACTAGAAATAGTAATGAATTTTTATGTTAAAAAAAACCCAATCCTCTCAAATTCTTGAATATGTTTTTCATAATTGAATTCTTATTTTCTCCTAAATATATACTAGTATTTTATCTGATAAATAAAAATTTTAAAACAGAAACCCAAAAATAACCTGAACTTTGAAGATAAGCATTTCATGACAGCTGAAGCAGTGGATCATTACTTAATCCGCTCTTTTCTGTAAATGTCTGATTTTATCGTCATAGGGATGCTATTGCTATTGAAGGCGTGAATTCATCAACAATTAACTAGAGTTCCATGGTAAAGATAGATAATACTAGTATAAAATTTGCCTCAAGTACTAACTGTACATAATCCTTAATAGCATAAAGCACTATGTTGTTGATAACTCTGTCACCAAGAATTTGCTTAACAGGTTTGAGATGGATGGGCATCAGCAAAAAGTACAGTGAACAATTCCAACGTGCCGCCAACGGAAATGAGAAAACACAAAAAAAAATATGAGCAGCAGTCTGCTGGGGAAATCACAGAAAAAATATGGTTAAATTTGAAAATCTCCAAATAGCTACATGAATAGCAGTAATTCCCTTCGACAAAATGGCAACCCATGATGGAGTTCAAGTGGGCTTTTGGTTATCGGAGCACATATGACCAGTCATCGACGCTTTAGCGACCTGCAATTATTGTTTAGGGATTCTTCAAATAACTTTTATAATAATATTTACAACTCTATTAATATCATTAATTATGTATTCTTTGGATTTTTTAAACTAAGATTTTTTTCAACATTCGTAACCTGACATTTATCTTTAAAATAACATATTTAAATAAATTAATTTAAAATATTATATTTTGCTAGGCATAAATATATCCTATTAAAGACAATATTGTTTGAGGTACTGTTAGCCACTAAATATAAGCATATCTCTCAACCAAGATTTGAACCTTACCACTTTAAAATATAATATTTACCCTTTTTTCACAAACTAACTTGTTTAGTTTATTATCTGATATATGATCTAATAATACACATAAGTATTTTAAAGAAATCATCTAGCATATACTATAATTAGGTAATTTTTTTAATTTTATTAAGTTTCTCAAATTAATCAGTTGGGTCTTATACTAAAATTAGAGATAATAATTGTTTTTGCTAAGCCTAAATATTCTCATATTAAAAGCAATTATATTTGAGATATTATCAACTATTAAATGTGACTATTTATGTGAACTCGACTCTTTTTTTTTTAACTTGATCCAACCATGTTGGTTGGTAGTTATTATTTTTTTGATAGGGAACGAAGGAAGCAATGTTGTAGGCATACATCGAGGGCTGATGCCCATAAAAAAATTGGCCCAAGAAATTTGATCCAGAAGAATTGATGCATGTCCCGCATGAATATGATTTGCTTATTACTTAATCGATTGGTTCAATTAATTTTATAAAAAAAATTGATTCAATTAATAAAGATTTGACCAAAATCTCATGAAAGTAAACTGTAGCTTCCAATTAAGGGCGGAAATAGGCCAAAAACATTTGGAGGGGCTAACAATATGGCCTACTTTGAGCCTGATCTTGATCTATTTATAAGTTAAGGTATATATGCTGGCAAGAAAAAAGTTAAGGTATATCTTCTCATTCCTTTACTTTTGACATATTCTTCTTGTTCCTTCGTTCAGTACTCCTCCAGTTTTAAATATAGAGTTCATTTTATAATATAATTTATATTAGAAAATGGGTCATATATTTAGAACCGGAAGAGTACTGCCTTCGGTCTTTAATATAATATCTTGGTTGACTTTTATTTTAGTTCCAAATATAAGATCCCAATCTACTTTGTCTCTTATATTTATGTATTTTTCTCAAAGTAATCTTTCTAATAATAATAATTCTAGTCAATACCTATTTATTACAAATAATTAACTTAACTTATTTTCTTAATTTATCCAAATAATAAAATTAATCAATTAGCTTTTATATTTAAGACCGGAGATAGCATCTCAATATTAATGTGACAAGCCTCTTTACTTAAAGTCTGGCCCATAAGTATGTAAGCGTGGCTTATTTATTTTTTTATTTATATTATTATATATAATATAATCTAAATCAATTTTTTTACATTATTATATATAATTAACATAATATAACTTAAATCAATTTATATTATTATACTGCTAATAGAATTTACCTTGTAGTTTAACTTTTTATGCTTTTATTTACTTTTAGTTTTATTTACTTTTAGAATAATTTATTTATATGAAATTCTTCTCATTCATATAAGCTATTGCTGTTTGTTTTAAAATTTTGGGATGAGTCTAAGCATATTTTTATCCATTATTTTCCTAACATGAAATATATTTCTATAAAGTTTCAATTTGAAGGTTGTGGACTTAAGGTGAAAATTTTAATGTTTTATTAAAAAAGTACTTCATGCCTACACACACATTGGGTGATTAGTATTTCCATCATTTGCTGTTTAAGAACCCACAGGATCATGTTTTACTTTTGATTAATCTGAAGCTTTATAATTACATTTTCAGATTAAGTCTAACTATTGAAAAGTAACAATCTAGTTAAATAGTCTCCTTAATATTAATGACTCAGTTTATTTTATAAGAGCCATTCGATAAAAAATAATTTATGTTAAAATTTTAGATTATTAGTTTAATCATGACATATTTGTAGAATTTTTTATTATTGTAAACAAATTATCGTATGGTTGGCGGACAAAATTATTGTAGTAATTAAATCAAGTTCCCATGATATATTATTATTTTATTGTAAATTTAAATTAAATTTATTTAAATAATTAAATCATATGTAATTTTTATAGCATCGAATCTTATTTAAGGCATAGTATAAGAACTTTAAATAGACTTCTTGAGCTACATATATGATTAAACGTATAAAGGTCTACATTTTAAATAGGGGAATTTGAATTTTTTTTTTTTAAATTACTAAATCTCTATTAGGTTTGGCAATAACATTTTAATATGTTTTGACGATATTAAAT
Organism: Neltuma alba; assembly: GCF_004799145.2. NCBI lineage: Eukaryota > Viridiplantae > Streptophyta > Magnoliopsida > Fabales > Fabaceae > Neltuma > Neltuma alba. The sequence continues at coordinate 50,274 of NW_021637783.1, forward strand.
TTATAAATGAAAATATATTTTTGTATAAATTTTCTATTTGAGATTCAATAATGTTAAAGTTCTCTTTATAGAATTCTCCTTTTTAAATATGCTTTTAAAAAGGCTTCAGGTCTAATCAGGCTTTTTAAAGAGTCAAATTTGAGCCTAAAAAAAATACTCCTCCGGTCCTAATTATAAGACCCAATTGACTTATTTGAGGAGATTAAGAAAGTAAGTTAAGTTGGTTATTTATAATAAATAAGTGTTGTAATTCTTAAAATATCCTTGCTAATTAAGTATATTGACTAAAACTAGGGCTGTGCAAAAACCCGGTGGTCCGGTATGGTCCGGTCCAACCCGAACAAACCCGGTCCAGTCTGGTCCAGAAAAAATTGGCCCGAAACAAGACTGGACCAGACTGGACCGGACTGGTCTTATCGGGCTAGACTGGACTAGGGACTGACCCCTCAGACTAGTTGGTCCAGTCCAGTCCAGCCCGATTTTTTTAAATTATTATTTATATAATTTTAATTTGATTTAATTTTTCTATATAAATTTTTTATCTATTCAAATAATTAAGATTTATCTATTAACTTTCGAAGTAATGAGCATGCATATATATTTTCTACAATTTAAGATCTATATTGATGAGAATTAATTAATAAAACATGACTTCATTGGGAAATTGAAAAGGAATGATCAAATTTGATAAATTTTGAATTAAAATATGTGCAAAATTTTATATAGTAAGTTACAATCTTACCTCCTATTGAAGAATTTTTTTTAAAAAACAAAAATTAAAATTAGCTCTGGACTGCCTGGACTGGTCCAGGCAGTCCAGAGGACCAAGTCCAGTCCAACCCGACCTCGGGTTGGCACTGGACTGGACCAGACCTCGGGCTGTTTTTTTCAGCCCGAGGTCTTTACTGGACCAGACTTCGGGTTGATAACAAACCCAGTCCAGTCTAGTCCATGCACACCCCTAACTAAAACTATCATTATTAGAAGGATTATCTTGGAAAAAAATGCATAAATATAAGAAACAAAATGGATTGGGTCTTATAATTAGGACCAAATAAAAAGTCAAATTGGGTCTTATAATAAGGACCGAAGAAGTAACTTGTATACAAGCTTAAGTCTAGATTCAAGCTTCATGTCTTTATTGTAAGCTTAGGCTTTATGTCTTTGTTTCAAGTTTAGGTCTATTTAACCAAAGACTAGCTTGAGCTATTTTCCCTTATAATAATACAGTTATTTTGGGACTAGAACTAAGAAAACAGGTCGAATCTATTTAAGTTGGGGATTGGGTTTGTAATTTGGGGTATTGAAAGAAAATTTAAACTTAAAAAGACCAACCCTATAGAGCTTTAAGCTTGCCAATAATAATTTTTTAAATTTATATTTTTTCTTGATCTTAACCTAAATCCCTAACATTTTACATACTCTCCTCCTCTTAATTTCACTTTCAGTTTTTCACTCACTCTCAACTCACACCTCAATCTCTACTGGTATTAAAATAAATAAAAATATATTCTCCGTATCTTAAATTAGATTTCAAATTTGTATTTATTTGAACCAACAGTTATATATTAAAATAAAAAAATATTTCTCATATTAAAACAAAAATTTTAATAATTGAACCAACAGATACGTATCAATTTGTATATATGTTATAAAATTCCAATAAATAAGTTAACACTTTTTCTATAGTAATTATATCATAATTTTTACTGTATATTTAAATAGAGTTAGACAAGCAAACTAGACAAAACTAAAGAAGACTATCCTGAACAAAAGTAAAAAAGAAAAAGAAAAAGAATGACATAGTTAGCTCATTAAAACCATACTATGGATCAATCCAAAATGCTAAAATATTTTAGACTTTCTATGAGATTGTGCAGCAAAGTAATTTTCATAATTAAAGATTGAGAAATCATTGATATTTTTAGAAGTTAATTAAGAAAAGCATATTACTAGTGAAGTACAATCAAATATTCTTACAATTAATAATAGTGATGATAATGTTTGTCGACTTTTTTTTTTAGTGAAAATGTTTGTCTACTTTTAATATAATTTTTTGATATTAATATCATTGACTTGTTATGTCTAATGGATGTTTTAGATTTTTTGTATGTTGATGGATATTTAGATATGATGATCTTTTATATTTCTGATTTAATTTTATTTTTATTTATGTCTTTTACTAGTAATTTCATTGGTTTATTTTTATTTTTTGATAAAACATATAAAAAATATGAAATATGAAAAATGAATTTTGAAATTTCGGTCCTATAAAGCCGGTCCTTTTAAACCTGCCAGCCTTATAGGGCCAGCCCGTTTTTTTAGTTCTATTTGTGACTGGTTTTTAAATAAAAAAATATTAAATAAAAATATTAAAAAATATAAAATTGTCATTTGAATAAAAAAATTCTGTTAAGATCAGGTTTTAAATATGAACTAGCAAATTTTATGTAAAAGTCAAAGACCAAGTCACCCTGCTATTAAAAATAACAAGTATAATATTAAAAATTACAAATTAAGTATTTCAAACAACAAATTTTACTACCAAATAACAAATACAGTATCAGAAATTACAAGTATTTCAAATAATGAGTCTGTAGTTGAAAATAACGAATTCAAATGGTCGGATAATTTGGTCTTTTATATAATATTTGCTAATTTATAGTTAAGGTCTGGACTCTAACAACAATTTTTTAATACAAAAACCCATATTGTAATTTTATATTTTTAAAATTCAGTAACATACCTCGAGTGTAATAAATGTTGATACTCCGTTCAGAAAGGAAAGAAAAGAAAAGAAAAGACTGAGGTTCATTGCTTAATCTGATAATCTCTTTGCTATTATCTCATGATACCTCATAGCCTCACGCTGTCACGCAAAACTCAACTAATTTTTTTAATATAATTACGTGAAATAATATTTTAATATTATCAGGTTAATTGGGCGGCTCATAAAAGATTTTTTTTGGGGAAAATTTCCATAATCAAAAGAGATATCCAAGGATTTGGAGTTCCACGGCGGCATCTTTCCAAGTTCATCAATGTTCAATGATTTCCTTCTCTGAAAAATGTTGTTCTGAGTTTTGCCCTAATACTTCTGGAAAAAAAAAAAAAAGGAGTTGTGCCCTTATACTTCGTCAATCGCGGCTTTTTTTAAAAGTATTTATTGAAACAAAATGAAAAATGTGTAAATATTTTACGTGGCATGCCAAACTGATTTTTAAAATGAGTTCATTATTTTTTTTTTTTGGGTAGAAAAATTTTAAACGAGGTTTAGACTCAACACAACCAAGGGCAAGGTACTTAATTTTGGAAGCACCAAAAAGTACATTTTAAAAGTATTTTTTTGTAAAACAAGACAACTCCTCTACATATTTATTTTATATATTGTAAAAACACTTTTAAAATTATGGTTTAATTTTTACCTAAATATTCCATTATTGAATAGAACCAACCTGCATTTTATTATCGGATACCAACTTAGGCACTCCTAGATCTATGATATCTTCCAAAATGCTGTGACTGGGAATCAAACTCCCTACTTTTTTGGGTAAAAGAGGCCGGTTCCTACCGCTGACCCATCGACTATAAATAAAAACGTAAAATTAGGCGAGTTTTGTTTTTCCCCCGCCTTACAAAGATAGTCGAGTTTTTGTTTTTCTGTTTAGGCTTATCTACTGGTCTGGGATTGAGGCCTCTGGTTTTTACTTCCGTGTAATAGTATAGGTCCAAGTCCACCAGATCTTTTATTTTAAATATTTGAATCAAATTGTCATTTCTTGAAAAAAAAAATTATATTTGAAGTCCAATTTTATTTATTTATATTTCAATTTGAGGATATATTTTCATATGAATTTCATGTATTAAATTTACTTAATATTCTCAGTAAAAAAATTTGAATCAATACTGGTGTGAATTTTATATATTAATCATCAACTTATAAGAAAATAAATTATTATTTCTCTTGCCAACGAAAATAAATTAGTTATTTATTCTTGGTTTATTAGTTTATGGCATTATTATAAAGTTAGGTTGACTCATTTCTTGGCAAAAAAGTTTTATTTAGGCAGCAACAAAATCTCAAGTATCCACAAGCAACTAATTGCAAGGAGGCAGTATTACACCTGGATTAGAGCCAAAATGCAAAATGTCAAAAGGTAAAAGAAAGCAAGATATTTGTTTCTAAAAATTTTGATGCAATGGAAATTTCAAAAAAACAATTTTATTTATTTAAAAAACCAATTTAAAATTGTGCGTTGGTTTATAATGTCAATCCAAATTGTTATGAACCCAAATTAATGTCACGGTGCTAGTATTTTTGTGTCTGTAAAATTTTTAGAAATATATAAAAGTATATCATGTTTCTATATCAATAAAATTTTGAAATTGAGTTTTCATCAATTTCTCAATGTTATTTATTTTTTAAAAAATTCCTTAAATTCGGGAATGGCTTAATTTCATTAAAATTAAACTAAGAGAGGAGGAAGGGAGGGAAACCCGCAAGAAGCGCAAGCCGTAGGAGATAGAGAAGGCGGGAGATACAGAGTGGTGAGTGCGGACAACGGAGGAACTCATTAAAATCACTTTAAAAGGGAAGAAAGGGAGGGAAACACGCCAGAAACGCTGGAGTGGAGGAGAAGAAAGAAAGCGAGGGACGGAGATTCTGAGGACGCCGGCGATCTAACCATGAATTGGCTGCTGTTCTTGTTCTTTCCGATCGTGTTCCTCCTCCGTTCTTGCAAATGGCTGATCGCTCTCCCTTTCCAACTGTTCTACGCAACTGTAAGATTCTTTCAGGAATCCCCCCCCCCCGCCCGGGATTTCTTTTCTTGCACACTTTTTTTATTTGCGATTGTATGATTCTTCCAGGTGCTGGAGTTGCTTTTCGTTCGCTGCAGCCAGTGTCACAAGAGATGCCTCAAGGTATTTCTCCTTTTGCAGTTACCTTGTAAAATTTTGCTAGATCAGCCTCTGTAGTTCAAATTAGGGCACTGAAACTTTGCTAGTACCTTGCTGCGTTATCTGATAGCGATCTGGCGAGCACTCTGTGGCATTTTCTCTATTTTGTAGCTGTTCAATGCGTGTTTCACTCTCTGAAAATCTGATCTGATTTCTTCACCTCCACAAAAAGCTGTTGTGAAATAATGATTCGGTGAACTCATACATAAGGTGGAGTGCATTGAACTCTGATTCGCTGGTGTATTGGCTTAAATAAACCTACTGCTTTCCCGTTCTGAAATCCCTTCCCTAAGTAATCAGATTCATATGCCCCACGTAAGTTGACTCACACGCTGCACTTTCGTCCACTCAGCTCCTTAACTCTCTGGAAACCTCATCTGAGTTAGTCACCTGTATTTTCTGTGAAATTATGGTTCTGAGGTGATTTTACGCTCAATTTGTTAAAGCCTGACTGTTCTTAAGCTCGCATTACTGCTCAGCATTACACCAGTTCGTGTTCTAGCTTGATTCTGGACTATGAAAATTCACTCCTGTCCGTCCTATGTCCATAGGATCAAGTTCAAGTTCCCAGTGTTGGTCAAGTTAAGCGTAGGCTGAATTCTGTTTCTGAATTGTGAGAATTCTGATGTCAGGTGTTTTCACTACTGTGCTTATGCATTCTTAACTGTTGTGGTCACTGACTTTGTAAGCTCCTTGGATGGATTCGATATACCCTAGTGTTGTGATTCCTTGGCTGGATTCTAAGTTGCATATTTATGTGCTAATAAATGTACAGCATAAGGCAATAAAGATGTATCTGGTAAGGAACGCAGGCGAGGCAGTTGGGTTTGAGGCCCCGAAATTATATGTGGTGGTCCATTATTGTAGCGAGTGTATGAGGGCAGAACCTTTGTTCGGCGAGGCCCTGGTATGTGGTTAGAATTGAAAAATAATTTGTTTTACTTCACGTCTTATTATTTATCTGCGGTATTTATTCTATTTCGTTACAATTTACAGTGATGCTTTAACAGAAGCTGAATTTTCATGAAATTTGAAGCCAGCACATGGCATTTTGTGGACGATGTGGTTAGAACTGTTATTGATTTCTCCAATGTTAGATCTCTTTTCATTCAAAAAAATATATAGGATTGTTCAAGTGATCATATATCAGTACTATGGACGAAGCATGTCTTCAAATTCATAATAACGTTGTGGATGAAACAATTGGAAATTTGGAAGTAATGGACCTGTTTAGAAATATCATAGATTTTCTTGCCGACTTAAATTTATCAGATGTTACTGATTATTTCAATTTAAATACATGTATGCATAGTACGCATAATGCGTCATCTTTAATTATGATGTCCCGACGGATGTGTTTTTAAGGGGGCAAAAACGTATAAAAACATTTAAATAATTGCATACGAATAGGCAAAAAAACCATTTAGATAATCATCTTTTAATGCATAGAATATGACGTCATATCAAAGTATGCGTACAATAGTGTCACATGAAACTAAGTTGTTATTAAAATTTGTAATAGTTAGTCATTACTATTGGATTTATTTCATCTTCCACGAATATTTGATATTGTTTTTTTTTTTTTGCCAACAATAGCAGTATTCGGTATTGTTTGCAGAATAAAATGTCCAGGGCATATTAGAGCCAACATTGAATTCTGGCATATTTTGCATTTTCAATGGATTCTTCTTCATTTTTTTTATCCATAATTCAATGGTTTCATTTTCAATCCTTTCTGAAGAATCATTCATTGTTAAAATTAATTCAAATTCAAATGAATTAATTTGTAAAATTTTATCATCTGCTTCTGCATACTCAAAATACATTTATTTCTTTACCTCTAAAATTCATCTTTAATAACATTTTCTACAGTATATCAAAGCCAGGATTCCTTTTCTATATCAAATAGTAGTCAACCTTATTCAGCAATTTATCTTGAATTGTTTTAGTTCTTTCAAATATTTAAATGTTAATTAATGAATTAATAATGAATGATAAAATCAAATTTTCTGTTGTGGCTGAAAAAACGTAAATTCCAAGTTAAACTTGTATGAATTTTATTAATAATCATCTTATATGAAAATAAATTCATTATATATTCTTGGTTTACTATTTTATGGCATGATTATCAATTTAGGTTAATTCATTTTTTGGAATTTTTTTAATTTAACAAACTAATTTAAAATTGTGCGTTGGTTTAATGTCAATCGCAATTGATGAACTCCACTTAATGTCACAGTGCTTGTATTTTGTGTGCGCAAAATTGTAGAAATATATGAAAAAATATATTAGGTTTTTTATCAATAAAATTTTAAATACACTTTTCATCAATTTTCTCAAAGTTATTTTTCCAAAAAATAGCTTAAATTTGGAAGTGATTTAATTTCATTAAAATTAAATTAAAAGAGGAGGGAGGGAGCGAAACACGCGACAAACGCACGCAAGCTCCACTCGCGTTGGGATAAGGAAATTTTTTTTAAAAAAATTAACATTTCCAAATTTTTCATATATCATTTAGGGAGAGTCCCAAATTTTTTTTTGAAGTTTTAAATTAGCTTTGGTTACTACTTCTTAACAGTAACTAGACGTATACCTGTGCATTGCAGCGACAACAATAATGAAATGGGACATTGACAAGTCAAAATGTTTTAATGTCCATATTTCACTGAAAAAAAAGTCTTGGAATGGAAAATATTTTTTTATGAATTTCTCAAATAAAGTATTGAGGCATAATCAAAAAGAAAAGAGAATAGTTCTTTCCCGGAGTTTCATATAAACTTTTAAAATATAACAACTTTATTTATTGCACTCTCCCGTCTGATTCACAAGAGGTGCATATGCTTAAATGTAAAATTTTAATCATCCAAACTTAAATGATACTTTCTCTGATTCTTAATATAAGATCTTATTTGACTTTTATTTTAGTTCTAAATATAAGATTTCAATCCACTTTATCTTTCATATTTATGTATTTTTTTTCAAAGTAGTCTTTTTAGCTAATATAATTGATTAGCAAGGATATTTTAAGAAGGATAATACATACTATCTCCGGTCCTAATTATAAGAGCCAGTTGACTAATTTAAGGAGATTAAGGAAGTAAATTGAGTTAGTTATTTGTCTTAAATTGGTGTTGTCTTTCCTAAAATATTTTTACTAACCAAGTGTGTTGATTAGAACTCTTATTATTAGAAGGTTACTTTGAAAAAAAATATAAATATGAGAGACAAAGTGGATTGGGGTCTTATATTTAGGACCAAAATAAAGTCAAACAGGGTTTTATATTAAGGACCAGAGGTAGTATTTATTACAAATAACTAACTTAATTTTTTTCTTAATCTCCTTAAATTAGTCAACTAGCTCTTATAATTAGGATTGAAGATAGTATTGCCTCACAAATTTTTGGCTGTGTTTTAATTAAAGAAAATTTCACTTTTCCTCCATCCGAAAACTTCATTTGTTAATATGTATTGTAAAAATGTAGGGTTTGCTTAGTTTCTTGTTTTGAAAATAATTTTTTGTTTTTAAAAATAAAAAAAGTTGTTTGACAATTTGTTTTTAGTTGATTGTTTTAAAAACAAAAAAAAACAATAATATATTTTTAAAAACTGAAAAATCAAAACAACTTTTACATGTTTTCTTGTTTTTGTTTTTGTGTTTTTTTTGTTTAGAAAAATTGAAAAAATCTTCTTATCTTCTCCTTTAGTACCCACTACTTATCATTATCAATGATAACTACCAGTTGTCAAAGTATAAATTTTTATATTTTTTTCAAATGTGATTTTTCTTAAAATTATTTTCCAAACACAGTGTTTTGTTTTTTGTTCCTGAAACTTGTTCTTAAAAACAATTTTATAAAATTATTTTGAGAATAAGAAAATAAAAAACAGAAATAAACAGGCCCATAATTTTTCTTATTAGAAGAGTTATCAATGTTTTATCTACACTTACAGTAAAATATAGGATGGAAGTTGTTTAAAAAAGGACCAAAGTGTCTAATGCTAACTATTGTAATGCAACTTTCGCTTTGAATAATAAGGCATATGATAATTTGAAACAAAAAATATTTGAAGTAAACACCTTTCATATGGCACGTCTAATTAATTAGTAGAAACATAACAATCGATGATACAGTGTAAATAGGAAATTATTCTCAAGCATGCATTTCTCCTCCTTAAGCCCCCCCCCAAACACGGCAACCCTCGGCCCCAAAAAAGATATAAAAAAAAAGGAATTTCTTTGTAGGTTGTAGCTATTTATTTTGAAAAAAAAGGTAACAATTCTGTAGCAGTAAAATTTTAAGTATATTCAAAGGTCAAAATTTTTTTTTAAGTATATTTAATCTATTTTTTTATGAATAAGTTTATAGATTACATTTTAGGTGATGAACTAACATTCGATCTTACTACTTTATAAGTGTTAGTCCAATTAATAACTAACAATTAATAAATAGGAAAAAAAACAGAGTAATTCCATTAATTTGTGAATAAATATTGGCGAGGAAATTTCCGGAAGGTTGATTAATCTCATTCTTTGTTTTATTTTTTTGGAAGAAAAATTAATAGTTATTCGTCCATTAACAATTATTAATAATTAATAGAAAAAAAATCACATAGTAATGTCAACAAATTTAAACTTAGGAGAGTATTTCATGTGGAAGCCATTTCCATGGCCTCTTAGATGTACCAACCAAACATTTCTCCCAATTCCATTTCCATACTCTTAAATTCCATCATGCTTATAGTTCTTTGAATTATTTCACAGAGTGATAAACAAAATTTTCATTTTTCAAGACATTCAGTAGGCAGTTCTCTAAATTGTTCAACAAAATGATTTATGGTCTTTTCATTTTCAAGATATTAAAAAGCGTGCAAGCTTACAAAATTAGTTTATAGTTTTCTAAATCATTTCACAAAATAATTCATGGTCTTTTCACTTTTTAAGGTAGGCTTTTTCAAGGTGATTTTTAAATTTCAAAATTTAATGTTAGGTAATTATGAGAAATAAAATCTGTTAAAACAATCGAGACCTTGTAATATAACTTGTATTGTGGAGTTTCTATATTGATAAATTCATTATAAAAAAGATACGCGAATAGAGATTCTCTGACTTTATTTTATTTTTTATATTAATATAAAGTAGATATTTTCATATTATATTTCAAAAATTATAGCGAAAATTTAAAAAATATTCTCCAAAAAAAAACAGTTTTGGAGAAGCAAACTGTTGACCAAGAATAACTTCAGAAATTAAAAAAAAAAAAAGGACTTCTTTGAACTCTATGCAATAAAATTAGAGAATATCTATTTCGATTTTTTTAAAAAAAAATTACCCGAATTATATGATTATGGCACACATTAAAATGGAATATAAGCCCCAAAAATTCAAATAAAGAAAACTAAAAAACTTATAATTATAGGGAGGGGTCAAACATCTGAAAGCATTTTATATATCTTGCACTGTAAAACTGAAAAAATAAAAAGTATCCCAGCTTGCACTGTTCCCCGTTGCTCGCCTTCAAAGCGATGATAATAGCATTGCCTCACTGATACGATCTAAAGCTACTAGGCTCCACCAGCTCGGATCTGAGGCTTCAGCTATTCGAACACTACAAAATGTGAAATTATGTTGCCAATTCGCTCTGTCAAGAAACTCCACGGTGCGGTGGTACTAGCCTGGGTGCACAGATTTCATGACTTCGACAACAATGGCATCGATGCCAAGAACATTACTAACATCTTGCTGGTTTCAAACCTACCACAAGAAGATTAATCAGTCTTAAAAACAAAAAACTATTTAACATGTTTTTAGAAGAACACAAACAAACACCTAAAAGTGAAAGAACTCGTTACCTGCACTTACCACTACGATGACGAAACTCAAAGACCTCGACCATGTTTCGCAAAGGCAAATAGTGTCATCATGCGCACACACAATAAATATAGGCATAGAGATATGTATCACGATATCTTGACCTCATGGATACTGAAAAAATCTCCATAGAGCAATCCATTCTTGTGGACAACCCTCTACAGCAAAGAAAAAAGATAACAATCAACATCAAACAACTAAAACAAAAAAACAAAAACACAAACCATGGCACAAAAGCCCCTGAACAACTCCACATTTATAAGGTCACCAACCCAAGAATGACCCCACTCTCCCAAAACATAGGAAAACGGAAAGATCAACAATAAATAAAGATAAAACTATCAATGTTAATGCATGTAATTAGATTTGAAAAAGAGATTTACATCAACAACCAATAGCCAATAAGATGTAAAAGAAAACACCACCCAAACCCGCCATGTGGACCAATCACAAAACCGTGATAAGGTTTATGGGATATATAGATAGATTGATTGATTGAAAACATTTAACAAGAGAATGACAACACTAATCATTGTTGATTTTGGATTTTAAAATTTTAGAGGTTTCTTTTTAAGGATTTTCCCCATCTTTTAACTTCTTATTCGCTATTTCTATTTCGGCTGTATAGAAATTTTATGAGAGTTATCACTTAAAAAAGCATAAAATTTTCAGATTTTTAAAGAATTTGTCTTAGATATTTTTCATTTGAGATTATTTTATTTTATATTTTCTATTTAAAAATTAAAAATTTGAATTATCTTTTATATTTAATCTTTTTATCAAAAATTAGTATAAAAATATTTAGAACTCTATTAATAACATTAATGAAATTCTAAATATTACTGAAAGAGTTGTTAATCACATTATTTTTTTGACAAAATTTTTTTATTGCATTAAGAATAAAAAATTACAACATATTCTCCAAAAAAAAATCACAATCATAGGGACAAAACAATAAAGTAAAAAAAAGTACAGACTCAACTACTTCAAAGACTAAAAGAAGTTAATCACATTATAAAAGTTAAAAAAGGATCCTAATAAATAGTTACTGGTTGGTCAGTACGAGAACTTGATGGTTTTTAGTAAAAAATAATTAGAGGGTATTATTGAGTGTACCAAGTTTTACATGTTATATTTGTTGTGTTTCAAATGTTCAATATGTTTGATGACATTATCCTTTTTAAAAGGAAGCATCTCGTCCTGCACTCCGGCTGGTGGAGCTTGAAGCAGTCCTCTTTCAATGGCATCCTGCTCTTTTTTAATTTTATTTTTTTGTTTACGCAACTCTTCCAATTAGTATAATCTGCGTTGCTTCTTGGAGTTCGACGGTTGCATCTTTCCAAGTTCATCAATTTTTAATGGTTCCCTTCTCCAAAAAATGTTTCTGATTTGTGCCCTTACACTTCATCCATGGCGGCGTTTGTTTGGGCGTTTTATTTGTTTTAAATATTTATTGAAATAAAATGAAAAATGCACAGATATTTTATATATATATATATATATATATATATCTTACGTGACATACCAACTGATTTTTCAAGTTAGTTGGGTTTTTGTTTTTCTGTTTACGCCTGTCAGCTGATCTGGGCGTTGGCGTTTCTGGTTTTTTGCTTCAATGTAATAGTAGAGGTCCTAGTTCACCGGATCTTTTATTTACTTATTATTTGAGTAAAATTGTCATTTCCAGAAAAGCACAAAAAATATACTACCTCTTATCTTTAATATAAGAGCTCATTTATTTTTTATTTTGATCCTAAATACAAGACTCCATTCTATTTTGTCTCTCATATTTATCTATTTTTTTTAAAGATAGTCCTTGTAATAATAGTAGTTTTAACCAATATATTTGATTAGCAAAAATATTTTTGGAAAGACAATACATACTTATTACAAATAACTAATTTAACTAATTTTTTATCTATTTAAATTAGTCAACTAGCTATTATATTAACGAGCTGAGATGGTATTTAAATCTGTTTCAGTTTATTTTTATTTCAGTTATCAGGACATGAACCATCCATATTAAATTTAAATTTATTTAACAGT
>NW_021637784.1:0-36282 GCF_004799145.2 Neltuma alba
GAGCTACGCTGCTTTCAGACAGTCACATGTTTCCAGGTGAGTAGTGATTATTACTGTTACTATCATGTTCAGTTTATTTGTTCTGACTTTAAAGCTCTGATCTCTAATTGATGAATGATTTATCAGGCGGTGGTAAATAACTTGGATGATGCACATGAGCTCATTGATACAGCAATGTCAACTGCTTTGAAGGAAAGCAAGCCGGTTTATATCAGCATAAGTTGTAATTTATCTGGAATTCCTCATCCTACTTTTGCCCGAGACCCAGTTCCATTTTATCTTGCACCAACGTATGACTTCCTCTTTTTGTTACTTACTCACATTGTTTTAATTCAATATAATTTTCTTTTATTTCTTTTAATATTTCGGCATTGCTTATTCTGAGTTTGTAAAAGACAGTTTATATTCATGCCTCTGGAATATGAAAGGTCATTGATCAGGGAGGAAGCATTGTGCGTATGATCCTGTCAACTCAAAATTTGACTCGTGGGAGCGAAAGACCGAAATACTAATGAAGCTCTAGAAACCTTTGGTTATAATGAGTAGTTTGCCTGCGTTGCATCTTGACATGAACTCTATGGACTTATGAAGCATTCTACATCCCCTTTTCTTAGACGTCTTACCACTTGCATCTACTCATGTATGTGCAATTTACTGCACTTGTTTTGAGAATTTGACTGACCTTTTATTCTCTGCTTCAGTGATAGGGTATGGGTCTGACCACAGCTTTTATAGTTTCATTTCTTTTTTGTTCGATCATATTCTATTTGTTCTTATAGCCCCTCATGGCATTACTGTAGAATACTTTGTTCTATGCAGCGTGAGCAACCGGTTAGGACTAGAAGCTGCGGTGGAAGCAACAGCTGCTTTCCTAAACAAAGCTGTGAAGCCAGTCATAGTGAGTGGGCCAAAACTAAGGGTGGCAAGGGCACGAAAGGCCCTTTTGGAGTTAATTGAAGCCAGTGGATATCCAATAGCTGTTATGCCCTCAGGGAAAGGGCTTGTACCTGAGCATCATCCACATTTCATTGGGACCTATTGGGGTGCTGTTAGTACATCCTTTTGTGGTGAGATAGTGGAGTCCGCTGATGCCTATATTTTTGTTGGCCCTATCTTCAATGACTACAGCTCTGTTGGATACTCATTGTTGGTAAAGAAGGAGAAAGCGATAATAGTACAGCCTAATCGGTGGGACCATTGGCAATGGTCCCTCCTTGGGATGGGTTTTCATGGCTGATTTCTTAACTGCTTTGTCCAAGAGGTTGAAGAAAAACAGCACAGCTGTGGAGAATTACCGACGCATCTTTGTTCCCCCTGGCATTCCTTTGAAGCTGGAGAACAATGAACCTTTAAGAGTTAATATTCTATTTAAGCACATTCAGGTAAGTTGCTCAAGATTCAAACCATATGTGGGGGCTTCTTAAATTTATGAAAACCACTATTAGCTTGTACTTAAAAAGTGAAGTTTATATGTCAAATGGCTCTTTGATAGATCATACAGGCAACCTTATGGTTCCTTAAAAAGATCCATTTCTTTAAACCATTTCTATGATTTGCATTGGTTGTGTGAATGTAATTTGAACGTTTCTCATAGACCGGGAGCACTAATACATAATATATCATGTATAGCAAATTCAGAATCTGTTTTTATTTGCTTGAGCAAATTCCTCATTAGCTCTCAAATAAGTTCTCCTTTTGTTTCATTAATTAAATCTGTTGAACAGACCTGCTGAGTGGAGATACTGCCATCATAGCTGAAACCGGAGATTCTTGGTTCAACTGTCAGAAGCTTCGTCTCCCTGAGAACTGTGGGTAAGATTTATAAAATCCCTGCAATTAACAATACACTGATTACGGCTAACATAAATTAACAATACCAAACTTTCAGTTTTGAATTCCAGATGCAATATGGATCTATCGGTTGGTCAGTAGGTGCTACTCTTGGATATGCACAAGCTGCAAAAGATAAGCGTGTAATTGCTTGCATTGGTGATGGGAGTTTTCAGGTTAGTAAGATTATGAGAATAGAAACAGTCTACTAGATATCCTGATAATGATTTTTGTCTCAATCATTAATACGTGAAAAGCTCAGATAATACAGCATTCTCACAAAATAGAAAGTATTGCTATAGTTAATAACGGTCATAAATATGAACAATTTGGTGGGATGTCTCTATAGGTGACAGCGCAGGATATTTCAACAATGATACGCTGTGGACAAAGGAACATCATATTCCTCATCAACAATGGAGGTTATACTATTGAAGTTGAGATTCATGATGGCCCATACAATGTGATTAAGAATTGGGACTACACCGGCCTTGTTGATGCTATCCATAATGGAGAAGGCAAATGCTGGACTGCAAAGGTTAGTATGAATGGAACTGTTAATCTTTATTTTCTGCCTTCTGATTTTTTCACTCTATATGCCACTAGGTGCGTTGGATATTATGAAACTGTTCACGGGCCTTAAATATTTTGAATAAACTTTGCACTTTAAAAACGCTTACACAAAGCATGTTCACCAAAATAAAATGAAGCAAAATGGGATGAAAAGCAATACCTGCTTCATTTAGCCTATGATGTTGTTACTGATGCCTCATAGCGTCTTTGAATGCCTCAGAATGCCCTTCTATTCTATAAAGTTGTTTGGTGGTCGTGTCACTGATGGACGGTGTTGCTGTATTGTAGGTACGTACAGAGGATGATCTGACAGAAGCAATTGCGGCAGCTATGGGACCAAAGAAAGATTCTCTCTGTTTTATAGAAGTTTTTTTTCACAAGGATGACACCAGCAAAGAGTTGCTGGAATGGGGATCACACGTTGCTGCTGCTAACAGCCGTCCTCCAAATCCCCAATAGAATTTCTGTGTACATTAACCTGCATTGTGCTTCAGTGATTCCCCGCTGGGGAACTTTTACAGAAGAAATATACCAGATTTGAGAAATAAGACAACAAAGATTGCTTGTTATTTCTGAGGCCTCCGACTTGTCCCTTAGGTACCTTCTTGATTGTAAGAATAATATTTGATACATGTTAAGGGAGTTTGGCTTAGTAAAGAGAAATTTTATGTGGAAATTTTATCCGATAAATTATTTCTGAAGGATGTCTAGTTGAAAGCAGGATCAAATGTGAAACTCGTCTGTTGCGAGGGGAATTAGAACAATGAACAGTTGATCTTCTTAGGTCACATCATAGCAAATTCCACGAATACCACGAGTTGGTTGGCTTGGAGTGGAGATTGGAGGACGTTTTAAAAAAGAACGAAACACACTATCGAGATAATGAGATAAACGTATTAACAATGATCGGTGCCCCGTCTTCTCAAGTTTGGTCGCTGCAAGCACAGTGGCTATCCCTACTTGTGGCTGTATCATTTACCATCCCCCCCGCTGTATTCGGATGCTACACGTCAATCTTCAGCTTCGGCGATTCCCTCACTGATACTGGAAACTTGCAATTCACTTCCTCGTCACAGCGTCCTGATTGCTTGCGTCCTCCCTACGGATCAACCTATTTTCATCGCCCCAACGGACGATGCTCGGATGGCCGCCTAATCCTCGATTTCATTGGTACCAAACGATTAATTCAACGTAAAATCATGTGTTTTCCTGTCATTTATTTTTCTACTCTAACTAATTAATATCACTGCTCTTGATTTTGGGTTTGGGCAGCCGAATCTCTGCATCTTCCACTGGTTAAACCGTATCTAGGTATAAAAAACGGGGATGTGAAGGATTGGAATACACAGCATGGGGTTAATTTTGCGGTTGCGGGAGCCACTGCGTTGGACGGCTTGTTCTTTGAAGAGAAGGGTTTTGATGTCGAAGGAGCTGCCTACTATTCTCTGAGGGTTCAGTTAGATTGGTTCAAGGAATTTCTGCCTTCTCTCTGCAATTCCCCTTCAAGTAATTCGTTTTTACTGTTAATTAATTACTTGTCTTAAGTTTTGAATCTTATGCCCAACCCAATTAACCAACCAAAACCAAATAAGTTGATCTGTTCACCAGATTATCTTCACCTCGCTGACTAAATTGTTTCAGTTCATGGTTTACCCGATAGTATTGGGATTAGTGATTCGATTAGAGAGCACAGACCCATGGCTGTAGTTGAATGTTCAACGAGGCCAGAAGAACATGAAGGGATTTTCATAGGGGTTTATCTGGGACTTGTGTCTGGGGCCCGAATGCTATTTCAACCAAATCAGATAAAAATTTAGGTAGCTAATTAAACTGCAAAAATCAAAAAGACTGACGCAATAAATATATTATAGTCTATTTCAAGAACATGGTTTTCACATGATGGGCTGCCGCCACAAGGATATGGACTGGTTAATATATGGTGACACTATTGGAGCTACGTCTCTGAAAATGGTGTCTTGCTGGTAGCTGTTTTTAGTTTTTTGGGGTTTTGGCCATCCTGTTCTACCAAAAAAAAAAGAGGAGATTTATGTAGTCTTAATTGTCAGCTTTTTTTTTTTTTTTTTTTTGGGAGGGGAAAAAGAAGGTTCACAGGGAACAGAGGGAGTAGGTACATTTTCTGCATGTTAGGAGGTCTTTCTTTCTCATGTAATTTGATTCTTATTTCTATTTCAAGCAGTGTATGAGATTTTAGTTTTGCAGGCTGCAAAGAGGTTCTTGGCAACGCCTTATTTATTGTGGGAGAGATTGGAGGCAATGATTATGGTTATCCCTTATCTCAACCAGGGAGCTTGGAGGAGCTTAAAACTTACGTACCACAAGTAGTCTCTGCAATCACTTCAGCAACCAGGGTAAGGATTCTTACTTTCGTATTGCCTATTCCAGTGCAGTCTCAAGTTTGATGTCGATTCTGATGATAGAATGGAAGTTGCCAAATGCCAACGGACAGCGTGTTTTTTCACTACTTGGAGGAACAGTGGGGGAAAATCTTAAATGAAAAATGATCTCCCTGTCATCACTCGCTAACCTGATTTTGCTTTCTTAGATAGGAGGTTTGCATCACAGAAAGCTCTTAATATAATCCTAGGCAAAGTGTTATGTTACTCTTATTCTGAATGAGACTACTTCACAGTCTCTGGAGAATCCGACACATTTCCTTTCTCTTCTTTATGCTGATTCAAGTCATATACTTACAATTGGCTGTTTGGTTTATCATCGCAGGAGTTGATTAACGCAGGGGCTGTTACACTAATGATTCCTGGAAATCTACCACTGGGATGCAATCCAGCCTATTTAACTAGGTTTGCAGTTAAAGACGAGGACGAGTATGACAAAGCCGGCTGCTTAAAATGGCTAAACGCGTTTTTTGAATACCACAATAAGATGCTTAAAACTGAGCTCAATGATCTTCAAGTGTTGTATCCTCACACGAAAATCATCTATGCCGATTATTTCAACGCTGCGCTTCAGTTTTACCGTTCTCCAGAACAATTTGGTACTCCTTTACTCTCAACTTCTCATAGGCATCTCAACATTGGTTTCTGGGTTTAGTGTGGGAAGATTGATACAGATTTGCTTCCTGCTATTTCAGGATTTGGCAAAAACAATGTTCTGAAAGTTTGCTGTGGAGGTGGAGGTCCCTACAATTACAATGAATCAGCACTGTGCAGCTACTCAGGAGTGGTATCTAGTGATGATCCTTCAAAATATGTGAGCTGGGATGGCTTGCATTTGACTGAGGCTGCTTATAGATGGATCACCAAGGGTTTATTGGATGGAACATACACTATTCCCGGGCTTAGTACTTCTTGTACTTCACAATATGTGACCTCCGGAGAATTTAGAAACCACGCTGCGAAATGAAGATGGTGGGGTGCTAAAATGATGTATTTTCAATGTCAACCTATTGGATGCTGATTCACATGATTGTTGCAGTTTGTCACCTAAAAAACATTTTTAAGAAGTGTTTTTATATATATTGAGATAAATTCCTTTTACATACTTATAAAAGTACTTTTAAAATTATAGTTTAGTTTTCATCTAAACACCTTTTAAGTTAATCACGTTATGCTACATACACATGATCATTGAAGCAGGTTTTTTAATTTATACTTTTAAAATCATTGTTTGTCATTAAATTAAAGACAAACTACTGCAATATTTGCAAATTGCAGAGACTTTCACTTTTGCTAAGCGGAAATAAAGAGATGACATTAAATATTTCTTTTAACAAACAGTTATAAGAACAACTTATGATTGATTTTTTCATATTTAATTATTAGAATAAACTGATCAAACATAATTGAAGTTTTTTATTTGGATATGATTCATCTCTAATGTTTTTGTGTGCTCTGTGTTACTATATACTTTATTTATTTAATTTTCTATGCACCGACTTTATTTAAAAGAGGTAAATTTATTTGAAGTCTAAGAGAAAATGTTATGTTAACATCCCTGTCATGAGCCTGAAATAGATTTGGTGCACTTCTCGTGTATTTTTCTTAGTATCGAAAAACAGTGGTATAAGGTGAGAAAGAACGCAGAGATGGGAACGTAATTATGAGAGTAAATTTGATAATGTATATAAAGAGATGGTTCAGTTTGATTTCGTAAGAAGTCAGGGATCTTTCCTTTCTTGATTGTTGCTTTGGACAATTACTTGCACCTTTCACCTAGAATCTTGCACTATATGGGATGAATTAACGAAGAGTGTTAGTACTATCCCACAATTTCTTCTTCTTGTCTTGGTAAGAACGAATAATTTCTAAAAATATCCAAAGGAACCACTTTTTCTGCATACACACGTGACCCCCACTTATAAATAGATTAGGAAACCAACGAGACAAGTAATCGATATCTTTCAAGATCATTTCTTACACTGATATGGTGTAGCTGAAGCTTATGCAGAAACATATGGGTGAAATTATTTTAGCCGCGAAGGGTAAAACAGAATAATGGAAGGCTTAGAAAAGAAAGAAAGAATCTGATCCATAGTGTGCTGAGTTTTTTATTTTTCCAGCTTTGTGATGATGATCCATCTCAGATATTCATCAAAAGTCATCCTCCTCATGATCCATCAACTTCCAAGATCCATCAAGCTGTTGTACCATACCCTTGTTCTTCTCAATTCTCCAGGCCGCAGGAACAAGAAACTCATCTTTCAAAGCATCCGAAGATTTGTTCACGAGCGCAATATCACGATTCACCTCCAACCTGAACCCTCCCTGGCTTCCTTGCGTTCCCGCCACCCCATGCAAATAAGCTTCCAAGTTATGCCAGCTCGATGCATTCCCAGGGGTCTTCAAGTACTTTGATTTTCTCGTATCGATCTTCAGTTCTTCCCCAACGTCAAAATAGCCTATCAGAGGGTAGTTTGGAACGATGTCTAGTTCATTTCGAATGCGTAGGACTCGAAGATCCTTGTACTTTGAGAAAAGCTTCTGGAAGTTTAGGTCTCCCACACGAGGACTAGCAAATGCGAAGACAGTGACTAGACATGAATTTGAAGGTTGATCTCTGGGTGCGTTAAAGCCATTTGCAACTATATCCGCTGCGCTCAGTGTCGCCAGTGCTGCTCCTAAGCTGTGCCCTGTTATAGTTATACTTATTTCTTCGTACTTGTATAACTCCACCAATCTTCTGATCTCGCTCAGAACCTGATGAACGTACGTAACGTGTATTTATATAAAGATGCCGGTTAAAGGGTAGAAAAGGATGGGAGATATAACAATTCATAAACCTAAGACATTAGATCTGAGATGATTTTAAATATTGAGAAATATACTGTAACAGATTAATTCATACTGGTGCATTGAATATTTATTGATTCAGGATGAGTTAACCCCACACAATTACAAACCCACAAACACCCACGAAAACAGATTTCTTTTCTGAATTGAGAAAAGCAGTGTATACTGCTGGCTGCCGTATGGTTAAAAGAGAGAGAATTCAATAGAATTAACAAGGCAAAAACAAAAAGGTTTAGTCATGATTATATTGTCACATAAGTGCCCCAGAATTAAGGAAACATATATCTGTGTATATATGTATACATACCTGGTTTCTGGCACTGGTCTTATTGAAGGGAGAACGAGGGTCTTCGGATGTGTAAATAGAGTACCAACCTTGGTGTAACAAGGGATCAGTGTCCCTTTGAAACACTTTTGAAGCAGACACCAAAATGAACTCAAAATCATTAACCCACTCCAACGTCTGCACCGTCCCTCTCCAAGCCACCACTATGTCCCTCCGTCCCATCGCCGCCTTCCCCTCGTCCGTCGCCACCGCCACAAACCCTATCCAGTTCGACTCCTTGCTCCACGCCTCCCTCGACCACGACTTCACTATGAACGCCTCCGGCACGTCGATCTCCGACGTCGCGTACAGATACTTGGTGATGCAATACTTGACGGGATGGCCATCCCCCTTCTCCAAACCCACCCTTGCGAACAAGTCGCTTTTGGCGTACCGGCTGCTTCCGGCGAACTTCGATTTCTTCTCCGTGTTGAAAGTGTCGTATGCGGCTTGTGCCATTTCGCCGTAGTGGATAATGCATCTGCGCAGGTCTAGGTCGAGAGGGTCGAGGATGCCTTTCCAGTGAGTTTCACCGCTGAGCTGTCTCCATCTTTTCGCCGTCTTATTATTATAGTCCATCTTCTCTTCCTTCTTGTTGTTCATCCCCATACAGCCCAGGAACCAGGACGCTATCCCACGCTTTATATATCCCCCCAGAGAACCAGAGGTCTCTTTCTTCATGATTATCTATGATGGTGATCTTTGCCTTATCCCTTGATCTCTCTTCAACTTCTTTGGATTTGACTGCAACCCCATGATTATGCTCTCGTGTATACTTATATATACACGCAGTTGAAGGAAGAATGTTATGTTTTCCGATTCTACGGAGTTAAATTTAGTCACAAGTAATATCGTTAAGCCTTGCCGCCTGACCAGAATATATTGAAAAAGGAAGAGAGAGCTCACATATTTTCTGTTTGAGTTCTTCCACCTAGAACCAACTGTATCATCCTAAACTGCGGACCCAACGGGTTAACTAATATCAAGCCAACAAGCACTGGATCCTTTTTTTTTTTTTTTTTTGAAAGATATTTTGACGACTTCATCTCGAATACATATCATGACTTATCAATCGATAGGTAACTGAACTTCATCATTAAAAGAGGAACCCAAAAAGGGGGGGGGGGGAGTAGTGACTTGTGAGGAGTATGAACGTTAAGGATTAATTTTTCAATATTGAAAGTTTAAATTAAAGTTATACCTATAGTGTCTTTAAATCTTAAAAACAATAATGTGCTTTTGTTTTTTAGTGTATATGCAGTGGAAAAACGTTGGTGTGAGATTGTGATCACATCAATTATTTTATGTTGCTGATCGTTTGTAAAGAATAACGCTAGCGCAAATTACGTCGACGGCGAGTAAAGAAAAGACGTGTACGTTTCAAAATAGGAGTGGATGAAGCATGTATATTTATCTGGGCATATATATACATATAATATATATATATAGAGTATATAATATTCTGATTGCATATATGGGCAAATATATAATTAAATTTCAAATAAGTTAGGCAATGAATGGTTCCAATATCGTTTTCAGAGGGGGAAGAGATGGCCGTGAAGTGAGGTAATATGAGTTTGTGTTTGTGGCACATATTCTTTGGGTGATATAAGTAAATCCTTCTACGAATGGCAAAAGGCTTGTCCCAATTGAAAAAGTCACAGCCTTAGCCTTCAAGTCACAACCAAACATGATGCCATATGAGAATATATATATATATATATATATATATTTATATGAGATTATTGTATGCTTGTAAGTTGGGGAAACCAACAGTTATTTGCACCTTGTTTTGTTTGGCTCAATCTGTTTCCCACACAATGCCAGTTAAAACTAAGGGAATAATATATAAAGACAAAAAGTTGTGAGTTAGACAAGGAGAGAATGAAGAAAAAGGAAGAACTTTGATGGCACAAATTTTAATTTAAGCATATATTCTTAATTAGCAGGTCCCATCTCAAGTACTTTAAGAATTTTACCCATGTCTTATGTCATAAAAATGTATTTATGAACAAAAAGCACTTGTTTAAACCTTTAACTTCTTTTCTAAATATCTTTGCTCTGATATTTCTTAATTGACTATTCAATCTTATAACTAGCTAAACAAATCTTATTTACTTGATAAACTTCATTGAGATTAATTTTAAAATTTAAATGTATTAACTAATTTTAACTAAATTTATTAATTTATGTAAAGCTGTTAGAACTGGATGGAGTATTTTCCTTTCGTAATCGAAAAAAACATGTTGTTTGGGCATCTTGGAACGAAGCCTTCAAGGAATTAAGAGAAGATACTTTCAACAAAAATGGCAACAGAAACATATATGCATGTCAGCAAGTGGAAAAAAGTGAAGGAAGTTCTGGGGAAAATTGTAGCCTAAGGACCAAAGCTTGGAAAGTGAAGAACATGGAACCTGCATTGTTTTAGTATTCTTCTTCCAGTTTACACGTTAATTCTTTTTTTTTTTAATTTTGTCATAATATTAGCTACACCATGTTTATTCCCAACTCATGAATCTTCCATTTCTCTGTCTCATTTTCTTTTCGTCTTTCATTTTTTAAAAATGTTTTTGAGCACTTACATCCGGAAAAATCGTGGAGGACCCGAGACTCACCGTTTAATTGAGAAGTCAGATTTATCATACATATTAAGAATTAATTCTTCTAACACGCTTTCAAGTGAAAAACAAAAAAACACAAACACATAGCAATATCAATATAAGATATAAAAGTTTAGAAAATTGCACAGTTTACAAGATGTAAACAGTAATAATATTTTTTTCTTCCTAAAACATAGGTATCCTCCTATTAGGGGCAATCGTATTCGAGGCACTGTCGGGTACCAAATATGGACACCTCTCTCAGTAGAGGTTCAAATCTTATTTTGTCACATTACGAGGGATTAGCCCTTCCGTTAGACCTAATCCTTGTTGATAGTAACAGAATAATTGATCACAGGCAAATGCGTGCCAAGCTATTTTGGTTAAATTCCATATTCGTTTTCTTAAAGGCCGCATAGGAAAAATAACAATAGAAATTCATTGGGCTTGGCCCAATCATGAAGTCCATATCCAGTGGCACAGCTAACCGAATCTGATTGCCCTAAATCACAAGAAATGAAAGGCTCCAAGTCCATTTTACGTGATACACCAACACGACAACAAGTGCTTACGTTTAGTATCTCACAGTGTCTCAAAAAAGAATACCTCTAACAAAAGGATACCTGACTTGGCAAAAAAAATTATTTTTGGTCCTTAATATAAAATCTAATTTATAGTTCAATTTAAATTATAAACTAAGGGAGTGTTTGGCAACCTCCAAATCATGGTTTCAGAAGTACTTTTCCACAAAACGAGACAAACTCCTCCACATATTTGCTTCGTAAACCATAAAAGCACTTCTGAAATCATGGTTTGATTTTTATTCAAATACCCCCTAAATCTTATATTAAAGACCAGAGGTAGTAGATCAGTAGACCAATCAAGCACCGTGTAATGCCAAATCTATAATTAGTAAGCAGCACAATTATTTCCCCGAAATCCATATGATGCGAGAAAAAATACATACTTATAATTTGATTATCCCTTCGTTGTGCAATTGGGGAAATATCGATGGGGAGAAGGCTGGGGCGGTGGTGGGGTGTGAATTCAGATAAGAGAAGGTGAGAGAGACCACCGCGAGCTGGGAGAGCGGGGGCTCACGGAGCCCATGAGATCATCCACCTCCAGGGGCATTTTAGTCCTTTAAATGTTATTTCCCTTCCTTCCATTCTTCACGGGAACGTGGTGGCTCCATGAAACTGGCCACACACACGGACTGAACAAGACCATTCGTCAAATTAAGGAGAGCTCACAAGATGGAACGTAGTTAGTGCTTGTCGGTTTTTGGTCTCGCCTGGCCACAAACAAGTGCTTCCTACTTTATTAACAAATTTGTTTTCATTAATTCTAAGTTTGTTGACTTTACCCTCATATACTTATTTTTTTATTTTTTGCTAAGTACAAGTATCCTTCTATTAGAGATAATTCTATTCGAAACACTTCTGGGCACTAAATATGAACACCTCTTTTAACAGAAATTTGAATATTGATTCACTGCGCTATAAGAAACCAGCTAATGTAAATATTAATTATACATATTAAAAAATGCTTCAATCAAGAAAGATAATTTTGATGCAGTAAAATATTAAAATGAAAGTTTTAAAAAATCAACTCATTCTTCTTTACAAATAAATAGTTTAATTAATTTTTTATTTTTATAAATTAGTTATTTAATTCCTATATACTACTCTGGTTTTTAATATGAGAGTTAATTTGACTTTCTATTTTATCCTAAACAGAAGACTCTAATCCACTATGTTTATCATAGTTATTCATTTTTTTAAGATAATCCTTATGATAGTTACACATGTTAAAAGTTTCATTAATTGGTAGTTTTAGCTAATACCCTTGATTAGTAAGGACATTTTAAAAAAGATACCACCTATTTGTTACACACTAACTTAGCTAATTTTCTTAATCTATTTAAATTAGTTAACTAACTTTTATATTAAGTATTGGAGGTAATGTAATACCACCTCCGGTTCTAATTATAAGAGCCATTTAACTAATTTGAGTAGATTAAGAAAGTAAGTTGGGTTAGTTATTTGTCCTAAATAGGTGTTGTCTTTCCTAAAATATCTTTGGTAATCAAGTGTATTGACTAGAACTATTATTGTTAAAAGGGCTACTTTGAAAAAAACGTATAAATATGAGAGACAAAGTGAATTAAAGTCTTATATTTATGACCAAAATAAAAATTAAACAGAATCTTATATTAAGGATCAGAGGTAGCATATTTAGATGGCACTTCTTGAACTAGAGAAACGAGACCTGAGAACAAGGACCAAGTAGGCATGCAATGTTACTTTTGTTTCACGCTGTCCATGATCTCTTACTGGGCAAGATACTTTGATGACTTAGGACCATTTTAATTTTATTTTGCGTAAAATATAATTCATTATTTTCATTTTCTTCTGATAATATTTCTTAACTTGGGACCATATCTTCATAATTGACATCACACACAAGTAAAACTAGCTGTTTAATTAGAGTTGCGGTTTTTAGGGAGTATGTGAGAAATGAGCTACGTCATTGAGGATTATCTTCCTACAAATTTATATTATAGTACTCTTTTGATCCTTAATATAAGACCTATTTAACTAATTTGATTAGATTAAGGAAGTTAGGTAAGTTGGTTAATTATAAGAAATGTAACATGTTTTTCCTAAAATACGATAGTTATCTTTCTTAATACCCACATTCTTCTTCTACTTGATTATGGTTAAGAGAGTATCCATAGGAGTAATTTAGAAAAAATTGATAAATATGAGAAATGGATCTTATATTTAAGATCAAAACCAACTCAATAATTGAGTCTTATATTAAGGACTGAAGGAGTAGTATAATGATATTGATGAACACTTATTTTAAGTGACTTATAAAACAAGTTTTTATGATAAAAATCATAAAAATCATACTACTATTATAATTAGGTTCGTTGATACTGACACCACTCCCTCATCAACGTTTCCATATTGAGGGTTTTTGCTAGGAAAAATGAGAAATAAATACCCCTTAATATGTAAAATTATGATTTGGAACCCTTAATTAGGAAAATAGCAAATAAAAACTTGGTCTCACATTACAAATATGAAATATTGATGAAATGTCTGAAACGCTCCTTGGCTAAATGACAATTTCACTTTACCGAATGACAATTTCAGTAGATCAAATCATAATTTGACTGAGAGTATGTCAAATAACAAGTTGACTATATAAAATTATAAGTTCACTTTAACAAATAACGATCACTAGACTAGATCACAACTTGATTGAGAGACATTTCAGATATTTCACTAAAATTTTATATTTACAATATGAGACTAAGTTTTTATTTATTATTTTTTAAATTAAGAGTCTCAAATCACAATTTCACAAGTTGGGGAGTTTTTATTTTTTTATTTTTTTATTTTTTGCTATTCCGTTCAATTCAATTTTTCACTAAAGCGTTTGCCCAAAAGCTTCGAATGCTCCCGTGAAATACATGAGCGTCCTCTGGTCAATCATAGCGGAAGGTGGCAGACAGACTAAATCTTTCAACAAAGATATTTTCTTTTTTGGTTTATTAAAAATATATTGCTTCTTTTTTTTTTTGGAAATACAAATTCATTTAAAAAATTGAAATAATAAACAAGTCGCCGACCATGTCATCGTCAATTCCAATCCCTGTCCAAGAGCTCGAATACACTTCATTTGTCAGTTGCAATCGTGAAGGTGTGTTAGCATCATTATAGCAGGATTATAAATTTGTGAATGATATAACTTATAAGCCGTTGTGTTGTTTGGGTGTAAGGAGGTGCAATCAAACACATGCATATAGCAGTATTTGGATTGAGTTCCTGTGCTCATCAGATCTAATACAGACTGTTCATATTTCATCTGAATAGTTTATAATCGTATTTTCTTTTAAATAATTATGTTAATGAGTGCAAAATTTAAAATAAAAATAATTTCTAAATTGTCAGCTTTTTAAAAAATTTATCATTTAAAAATATCAGTTGAAAAATTTTAAATTTAGATTGTTGAAATTATATTCTGATGGTGCAAGTCTCATCATCACTAATGAACATTGAAACTAGGCCTAACAATATTTTCAGGTCTCATAACCCAATTAACACTAGATGTTCTCAAGGCTGCTTTATTAATAGAGAGGCTATGACTTCAAGAAAAAATTATATTCTGAGTTACGAAAAAGAACAACACAAACAACATTATACTACTTTTGGACACAACTGATTAATTTAAAAAATTAAAAAAATCACAAATTTAATTAATTATAGCATATGTTATATGATTTCTCTAAAAAACTCACAGGTATCACTAGGTTATATATCAATTTATAAGAACGACAAATTAATTTGAAATAAATATAAATATTGTTAAGTAATCTGTTAACTTACTTAACTATCCTAAATAAGCTAACCAGTTTTTATATTAAGTGTCAGAGGTAATAATACTATCTCGGCTTGAGATGTGATTATTATGAATGTGTTGTTTAATAAGAAGGTTGGGAATTGATATACTTAGATGACAAGTTGGGCGTAAAATCAAGATGATGTACTCCTCCGGTCCTAATTATAAGACCCAATTGACTTATTTGAGGAGATTAAGGAAGTAAGTTAAGTTGGTTATTTATAATAAATAAGTGTTGTTATTCCTAAAATATCCTTGCTAATTAAGTATATTGGCTAAAACTATCATTATTAGAAGGATTATCTTGGAAAAAAATGCATAAATATAAGAGAAAAAATGGATTGGGTTTTATAATTAGAACCAAATAAAAAGTCAAATTGGGTCTTATAATAAGGATCGGAGGAGTAATATAATGGAGCATATATATATATATATATATATATATATAGGTACGTACAAGGCAAAGCGATAAAGAAAGGGAATGATCAGAACATGTGAGGACATATGGTCCTGAAGGTGGTGGTGATGGTTCGGAAAAGAGCGACGAAAATGAGTCCCAAATCAAAATAGGTTGGAAGTCGGAACCCCACATATGAACAAACCCAGCATTTATGTTTTGCTTCGTTGGCCTCACCACCTCTATCTCTCTCTTAATTTCAAGGACCACATTCCTCTCTCCCACCACCCCCTTCCATCTCCTCAATTCATTTTCATTAGTATCTCACATATCTCATCCCCACTCAATGTTCATCACCTCTCAGCATTAATATCCTATTCATTATCGCTACCCATTTTCTTTTATTATGTCCGAAAATACTGAGTCGATGATGGAAGGAAAAAAACACGGTGTTGTTGTAAGTAAGTTAACATTTGAACAGCTTATCCACACCAGTTTAATTGAACACTAGACAGAGGACTTGTTTGGATTAAAGTTTGCAAATGTGACTTTTATCGTATTTTACAAACTGAGCTGAAGTTAAGTAATTAAAAGTTAATTAGTAGTTTCGAAGTTCAAACAAGACGTGGGCTAAAGATGTTGTTGATTTGAGAATCCTGAGCACTAATAGGTAATCTAATTAGCTGTGGGTATTTGGGGATTTCCCCTGTGTGCAGAATCAGGGGCCTCTTTCAATTACAAATGGAGTGTTACATTTTGCGTAGTTATTAACTTGAGCCCACCAAGTACTTGACATAATTCCTGTTTGGTGTTTTCTTTTTTTTCAATTTACGAATGAAGCTTGAATCAATTTATATATGGGTATTTCTTCTTCTTTGGTTCTGTATGTCATCAAAGCCTTCAATTTATATATGGGTATTTCTTATTCTTTAATTTTGCCGCGAAGAAACCTATAAAACTGTGGTGATGGCTTGACATTGAGTAAGTAATGACTGCTTCAGCATGCTACAAAGCTGGGGTGAAAATCTTAGTATTATTTTGATTGAGCTAAGTTGGAAAATTCTGAGTATATTTATTTGCATGGGTGAAATGATGATGAAGACTCGGGAATTTTATTTTTGACGAGAGGGTAAGGGGAAAACGACAGTGTTTGAAGTAAAGTGAAAGGGTGAGATTGATGAGGTCGCAGGAGATTAGGATGGAAATGGCGTATTTTGGGGTAGTTGTCAGTGTTGAAAAGTGCATGCAGAGTGAGGGGGATGTATCACGCTTTCATATTCCCAACCCAAATAACACCAACAACTGCCTCCCCTATTTTGGTTGTTGAAAGTAATTTTAAACTTATCCTCACCTACGGCTCTCCACGCCGCCTCAAAGCCCCGGTCTTCCTCAGTCAACCGAGCCGAGTAGGTTGGGCTTTCAGCCAACCATCAGTTCTAAAAGGGGGTTAATTTCTTTAACTACATAACGAATTAAAATTTAATAAGGTTCTATAGCATATGGTTTATATAGTTATTATAAATATTTTTTTATGGTTTCAATTTTTAATTAAATTTAAAATTTAAAATTGATTTTTTAATTGAATGCTACCTCCGGTCCTAATTATAAGACCCAGTTGACTAATTTGAAGAGATTAATAAAGTAAGTTAAGTTAGTTATTTGTAATAAATAAGTGTTGTCATTCCTAAAATATCCTTGCTAATTAAGTGTATTAGCTAGAATTATCATTATTAAAAGGACTATCTTGGAAAAAAATGCATGAATATGAGAGACAAAATAGATTAGGGTCTTATAATTAGGACCAAACTAAAAGTCAAACGGGGATCTTATATTAAGGACAGGAGGTAGTATTATGCAAAAGTAATGAATAATTGTTACATATATGTGATTCTAAAATAATTGTTTTTATCGCATAAGTATTATTTTTGAGGGGGTATAATTTTTTTTATAAATAATTTTTTCATATTTATTTTGGCACTTGAAGGTAACTCAAAACTACCCTTAACCCTTGTTTCTCACCCTCCCATTTCAAAGCTGTTTCCATCTTTCTCTACCCACAAGTGATTGCTTCGTGTAGTAAACTTGCAACCAAGTGTTTCTTTTTTCCGGCAAAGGGAAAGATCAATATCATTAATCAAGTCAAAAGTCACAATACAAAGTAAAAGCGATTCAGACATAAAGGAAGGAAATGACAACAGAAAATTTGAAGCAGAGCATTCCCACTAAATAGAGTACGTGCTCCAGATTAGGAAAGAAACAGCTAGAAATGAGAGGATAAAACACCCACATGAATGGACATATCATCTTTAAAGCTGTCTGGGAAAGTCAAAGTGTCAAACTACAGCTTAATGAAGTAGTTAATAATCTCGGAATTTACATAGTTATACAGCCAAGTTTAACTTACTCTATCTCAAACATTTCGTTCATCCTTCACACGTGAAATAGTGGTAAAACTATTCTCAATTTTCAAAGGATTGAATCATTAGTTGGCTCGCTAATTGGTAATCTTGAAGAAAATAAGAAAAGATTCCATTATATAAAGCTCTGAGACAATATATGCAATGTGCTTCTCCAGTCATATTTATAAGACAGAAAGACGATATTTTTTGGTCCTATTTATAGGTTACGGAGAGAAATTTTTTGTATAAATATACAATTTTACTCTTCATTTATTATTATATTGTCTTTGTTTATATGAGGTATAATGTATATTAAATAGGAATAAAATTAGAAAGCCGTTGAATTTTAAATAAAAGTTAATAAAATTTAATTTTTTTTTAATTTATGTGAAACATGTTAAATAAAATAACAGTAAATGTGTTTTGTTTTGTTCTGTTTTTTAATTTACCTTCGTGTTTTGTTATTTTTGAATCAGTCTCTCTCTCTCACATACTTCATTTTGTGTATCAAGTGACACGTTAATTTAACAAACTAGATCAAGACCAGGCTTGCAACACTGTAGGAGAATTCCCCGCTGCAAAGGAACACTATTAATGGTACCGGGTCATTTTCAGGAATCGTACATTATTAATAACTTATTTAAATTTAGATTTTGTACATGTTTTTTTCCGTAGAAATTTTAGAGGTATTCTGATATGACAAGAGCAAGCCAGCCTGTAACGTTGTAGGAAAATTACGTACTCGTGGGAAAATTGATGAACAGTACTTATATATAAATGTTTTTTCTTTTAATCCCAAATTAAACTCAGTGATGTTGAGTTTCGCTCTATATACTACTCCTTCGATCCTTATTATAAGACCCAATTTGACTTTTTATTTGGTTCTAATTATAAGACCCAATCCATTTTTTCTTTTATATTTATGCATTTTTTTCCAAGATAATCCTTCTAATAATGATAGTTTTAGCCAATATACTTAATTAGCAAGGATATTTTAAGAATAACAACACTTATTTATTATAAATAACCAACTTAACTTACTTCCTTAATCTCCTCAAATAAGTCAACTGGGTCTTATAATTAGGACCGGAGGAGTATCAATTTATTATCACTCTTTCTAAGTCTACTCAACTATCTCCTTTCGAAAAAGATATTTGAAGTGTAGAAAGAAGTTCCTCTTGCTTTCTTCCAAAGGATCATGTTTTTGTCCTACTCAATTCATATTCAGTGTTTTCTCAATCAAACCTCCTTTTTTTCCCCCTAATTTATTCTAGAAGAAAAGAAAAGGAAAAAAAAGAGAGTTAGTTTCCACTTTATTTTTTGTTTTTTGGTTTAATTGAAACTCAAATGATCTTCCCCCCAAATTTCCTATCTATGTTTTCAAGATTTCGCAGCCAACACCTTTAATTCCAAATTTATTCTAACAAAGCAGTGTATTTTCCCCTCTCTTTACTTGAATCCTCTTTTTATTTTCTTTTTCATTTGTTTTAGATCATCGTATGTGCAGTCACGTGATTATGAAGGTAACATTCATTGACAAAATGTGCCTGTCATGATGTTTGAATTAATTCTTTAAAAATAATTTTACAGAGTCGAA
The DNA here is from genome assembly GCF_004799145.2 of Neltuma alba. Taxonomy (NCBI): domain Eukaryota; kingdom Viridiplantae; phylum Streptophyta; class Magnoliopsida; order Fabales; family Fabaceae; genus Neltuma; species Neltuma alba. Next base: position 19,402 of record NW_021637784.1, read on the forward strand.
AGTAAATATGTAAAAACAATTAATCTTAACTTATGTGAATTTTTTTTAAAATATTTGTGAGGGTTTTCAACTATCTTTTTAGGGGTGTTTAGGTAACTTAGAATTATTTTTCAAAAGCATTTTTCTACAAATTAAAATAAATTCATCCACGTATTTACTTCGTATGTCATTAAAAACAATTTTAAAATTATGATTTTGTTATTATCCACACATTCTTTTAATCAAATTTGCAAGCCCGAGTTCTTTCAAGACTGTAAGCACTAACTATTGGCGAGATCTATTTTCGCGAAGAGAAAAATAAGGTTTCCCTTGAATTTACTTAAAATGAAAATGAAAATGAATATATTTCAACATTTCAGGTGATTTTTATCGGTTCAGACGTTCAGTGACACTGATCATTGAATAATGAGGAAGTGGCGTTAAATTAAATGATACTCCTCCGGTCCTTATTATAAGACCCAATTTGACTTTTTATTTGGTCCTAATTATAAGACCCAATCCATTTTGTCTCTTATATTTATGCATTTTTTTCCAAGATAATCCTTCTAATAATAATAGTTTTAGCCAATATACTTAATTAGCAAGGATATTTTAGGAATGACAATACTTATTTATTATAAATAACCAACTTAACTTACTTCCTTAATCTCCTCAAATAAGTCAATTGGGTCTTATAATTAGGACCGGAGGAGTACCAAGTTTCCACAGCAAATTCAACATTTGACCTCCTTTGACTATGAGAATCGTTATGCAACCGTTAGCTTAATTATAGCACATCAAGTCATGCAAAAAACTAATGAAAACGAAAGAGATCGGAATAAAATATTTAATCTCAAAATGAAATTGCTGAAACCAATAGAACCGTTGGGACCTGGTGATGAAAAGGTTGTTCAAACTTGATATCACAAGTGTTCCAATAAATGTCCCTCTGATCTAAATATCAATTTGAATTCGTTTAGTTCCCTCACCTCCCAGTTACCCTGTCCCCCTCTCCTCTCCCTCGGAATTTATTTTCCCCCTCAAATCGCATCCAAGACCGTTCCTCGTTTTTTGTGCCTTCTTTCTCTCCTCCCCCACCCTCTTCCTTCTCTCTCTAGTTTCAGACTCTCTCTCTCTATCTCTAATTGCTAGCTGACAGACACAGGGACAGGACAAGGACATCTTTGTTAGGTCTCACCCCTATGAGATTGAAAACCAGAGGACCCTAAAACTATACTCCTACGTATCCCAAAAATACTATCTCCGATAACTCACTGATCAACATCAATGGTAGCTGGCAAGGTAAGGGTGGCCATCGGCCTCCAGAAGTCGCCCGCGCACATTTCCAAACCCGAAACTCCGCCGCCGCCGCCTCCCGCCAAGCAACATACCTCGTCGTCAACCACCGGCTCCGGCAATAAGAGTTCTCACAAGTCTGCTTTCTCTCGCTCTTTCGGCGCATACTTCCCTCGCTCTTCGGCACAAGTCCAGCCCCGTCCGCCTGACGTGACGGAGCTCCTCCGTCTCGTGGAGGAGCTGCGCGAGAGGGAGTCTCGCTTGAAGACGGAACTTATTGAGCATAAGCTCTTGAAGGAGTCTGTCGCCATTTTGCCTGTTCTGGAGAACGAGATTAGTGCCAAGGAAACAGAGATTGAGAGAAATGCCAGGCGAGTGGAGGAATTGGAGGCTGAGAATTTGAGTCTGGTAAATGAGTTAGGGGAGTTGAAGCGTCGGGTTGAAGAAGAGAGAAGAGAAAGCGAGATGAAGATGAAAACGTTGGAGGATAAGATAGAAGAGTTAGAAAAATGGGTATCGGATCATGCAGAAAAAAGAAATGCATTAAACAGCGATGATCTTTCTTCTTCTCAAAGGTTTCAAGGGCTTGTGGATGTTTCTGTGAAGTCGAATCTAATCAAGAATTTGAAGAGAGGAGCTAAGTGCGCAGAGAGTTCCTCAAACCAGGATAGCAATGTTCATTCTCATAAGCAGCTTGAAAGTAGTGTCAATTTGAAAAGAGAGGTAGTAGAAATAGAAATGGAGAAACCCAGACATTCTCGGAATAACTCAGAAGAGCTGGCTGAGTCTGCGGAGTCGGCGATAATCAATGTCAGATCCCGTGCACCCAGAGTTCCAAAACCACCGCCAAGACCCTCGTCGTCGTCGTCTCCTCCATCGCCGCCGTCATCGTCTGACACAACCTCTGATGCTTCAGATGGAAATGGTGAAACAGAGCAAGCAGTTCCGAAACCTCCACCACCGCCACCACCTCGTCACGCGGCTGCATCCAAGTCTGTTCCACCACCACCACCACCTCCTCCTCGCTCGGCGGCATCCAAGGCTGTTCCGCCGCCTCCTCCGCCGCCGCCAAAGGGAAGCAAACCAGGACCACCCAAGGTGAGGAGAGTACCAGAGGTGGTCGAGTTTTACCACTCGTTAATGCGGAGGGACTCACATTCCCGGCGGGACTCAGGCTCCGGTGCGACGGAGGTTCCGACGACGGCGAATGCCCGAGACATGATCGGTGAGATCGAGAACCGTTCAGCTCACTTACACGCGGTAAGTAAAACAGTATTCAAGTTTTAGCATAATTACAACTCTGCCCCTGTCACAGGGTCAGCGTCAACTGACCAAGCAGCAGTCCCACTTTTACTCCTTTAATTTGAATTTGAATGCGAATTGTCCCATGTTATCGTCGTAGATGAGACAATTTTGAGATTCGAAATCTGCATTCAAAAAGATCACACTAAGACCATAAATATGCCTGAAGCTAATGGCACTACTTTTTAGACACCATTCCGAACTTTTGAGAATTAAAGAAGTCAAACTGAAACCATAGAAACATTTCGATGAGTTTAGTCAAACATGGAGTTTGCTGGAAAACGAAGATTAAACTGTGTCTTGCTTACAGATCAAAACAGACGTGGAAACACAAGGTGATTTCATAAGGTTCTTGATCAAGGAGGTGGAGGGCGCTGCTTTCACAAACATCGACGACGTTGTGTCATTTGTTAAATGGCTTGACGAAGAGCTCTCTTATTTGGTAATTAAATCAACTTTAAATGATTAATTATTAATAATTATGTCTGTCGTGATAATGTGACGAAGATTGATAACTGCAATGATGATTCATTCAGGTGGACGAAAGAGCTGTGCTGAAACACTTCGAATGGCCAGAACACAAGGCAGATGCACTGCGAGAGGCCGCGTTCGGATACTGTGATCTGAAGAAATTAGAATCCGAGGCTTCTTCCTTCCGCGACGATCCTCGCCAACCAAGTGGTCCTGCTCTCAAGAAGATCCAGTCTCTATTTGAGAAGTATTATCTTCTTTTCATTCTGTTTTTTTTTTCTAAATTTTGTTTTATATAATAATAATTAGAGCCAACTTGGATCTTTCAATGTGAATAGGATTTCGTATTAATTAAAATGTTGATGGCGTTTGGCAGGTTAGAGCATGGGGTTTACAATATCTCAAGGATGAGAGAGTCCGCAACGCATAGATACAAGGTCTTTCATATACCTGTGGATTGGATGCTTGACACGGGATATGTGAGCCAGGTATTTTCTCGATGCTTCATAGACCCTTAATTTTTGCAGTGTTTAATGTTCTTCTATTTCATTGAATAAAGGAAAAAAGGTATGCGCATGAATTATTATCTAACGTTCTTCGTCGGATTCGCACACGAGCATCAGTGATAGTATATATTCCATACAAGAATTTAAAAACATATGCGAGCAAGTAGTAGTCCAAATAACTAGTATGCTGGCAACAAAACGACGGGGTAAGAGGTTGGACTTTTTCCTGTGTGTCTGTCCGTGCAGCCCTGCATGCGCACATGTTGTGAATTCCAAGAAGCCTAAATTCAGTTCTTCGTCCTTTTGCACTAGTCTTGCGCGAAATTGAAGGAGGAACCCAGTGCCTCTAATTTTTTTTTACCGTTAGTTCACGTGTATGAATTGATGAAACTTAAACAAGGGAAGTGGTTTGGTATAAGTAATAATGGCGGAGTACGTGGGAAATAATGTTGGGGTTGTGTTTGCGGGCAGATAAAGCTGGCATCAGTAAAACTGGCGATGAAGTACATGAAGAGGGTATCTGCGGAGCTAGAAGCAGGCGGTGGTGGTCCTGAGGAAGAAGAGCTGATCGTGCAAGGAGTTAGGTTTGCATTTCGTGTACATCAGGTATATAATAATAATAGTATATAAATTAAAGAAAAGAAAAGAAGGGACGATGGGTGGTCCTGGGTATTAGTATTATATTTGTGGAGACAGAGAATAACGTTAGTGTGTGTTGTGTTGGGTTGACAGTTTGCTGGGGGATACGATGTGGAGACGATGAGGGCGTTCGAAGAATTAAGAGATAAGGCGAGGTCGTGCCATGTACAAAGCCAGAGCCAGCAACATAAATACTTGTGCAGGTCTGCTACTTGCTGATCAACATCGTCTGATGATGCTAATATGCTTGCTTTCGGAGCAAACTCTGCTTCCCTTGATATATGTAAATCACCCTTGTAGCCCCCACCTATCCCTTGTTATTGCAAAAAACCTTATTCATAATATTACTCATTCTTCTATTCGTTCATTACTTGCCCAACCATACGCTGACTGTTACTACTCTAATATTAAATTTATACCTATATATATCCTACAAAATTTATGTAAAGTCGAAGTCGTTATTTATAAATTATCAACAATGAGAATTTTTAATAATTTATAAACACGTTCAGATGTGGCTAAAATTAAAAAGATAATATATATTAGGGGCTTCTAAATTGCTGAAGGGGCATGCAGTGATATTTTCCTATTTATTATTTTATGCCTGAGGGGTGTTTGGAACACCTCAAAAACACTTCTCCGAAATACTTTTTTACAAATCGAGACAAATTCTTTTACATATTTATTTCGTATACCGTAAAAGTATTTTTAAAACTATGATTTTGTTTTTATCCAAACACTCCTAAATGAGGGATCAAAGAACTGGATTGGATGACAACACCTGAAATGAGAAAAATAAGGGATTAAATTCGGAGGAAAGGAAAAATGACCTGATACATATTAAAATTTATAGGAGATTATATTATTTAAGCATTTATTTTTCAAATTTCCATACATGAAAGAAAGTTTCTAGAGACCAAATTAAACTGATAGAAAGGATCCTACCGCCACTTGTCCTTTTTTGGGCCGACGGATCCTACTCCCCCCAAAACCCTGGGTATTCTTTATAATGTCTATTTTTATTATTTAAAAAGAGAAAAAGAAAATAAATAAAGAAGTCGGGTCAGTGCTTGACCCTGATAAGTGATGAGTCATAACCCGACTTCCAAGCCCGCCTTGATTCTGCTGACGCTGGACAATCCTCAAGAACAATGATCGAGTGTCTAGCGCTAAACCTGCAAGTTCCTTCCTATCCCAATCGTGGTTTTCCCATCAACCATTGCAGCAGAATCAGCTCTCTACATCATTTCCGCCCATCTGTTTCATTCTCAGACCAGTCCAAGTTCCTACGTCTTCGAATTTCTGGTCGAACTCAAGCTACGCCTGCGCCCATGGAAGCTGAACAAGCTGAAGGTTCTGTTGCGAACAGTGGTTCATCCCCACCCATGAAGCTTCTATTCGTGGAGATGGGCGTCGGCTATGATCAACACGGGTGTTGTAATCTATTTCCGTTTTATCTTCCTTTTCCCTTGTTCTTCTTGCCCTTTCCGATAGATAGAAATGGTTGATCACTTCGCATTAATGCAGGCAGGACGTAACAGCTGCAGCAATGAGAGCGTGCAGGGATGCTATTTCTTCCAATTCAATCCCAGCTTTCCGAAGAGGCATGTTTGAGTTTTCGTTGTACTATGTTAATTTTCGAAAGTATACTGATGTCTCCGAATGAACTTAAGAAGCTGTGTTTTTGAATGTGAGAATTGTTAATAGTTGCATAAAATTGTTCTGCTTTAGATTCATCATAGGATTTTGTAAATCGAGTTTCTTTTTTTCTTTTTTTTTTGTGCCATCTTTCATTGTAGTTCCCTGAAGGAACAGCCTAACGGTTGAATAATGGATTATTTGTTCTGGCTATTACATCAATATTTCCCTAATACTGTAATACAATTTCTGATGATTGATCAATGTTGTTTAAAAATTCAGGAAGCTTATTTTGGGCCTTGATTTTTCAATATTTTCTTCAATTCTAATTAGTGGAGCATGATTTAGGTTCTATTCCTGGTGTCACCTTTGATCAGATGAAACTACAGATCAAGTTAGGGGTCCCTCATTCTCTCCAACAATCTTTGGATATTGAGAAAGTCAAATCTGTATTTCCCTAGTGAGTACTTACACTTCTGGATAACAGTGCTTGATCTTTCACTAGTGGCTATCTGGATATGATGCTTTTGTTATGAGTAAGAGATCTTCAAATTTTATAGATAGAGACAATTTTCATTGAAACTCGAGTTATGGAATCTATTATTTCATTTTTCTGGCTGGTTAAAGGTTCACATTTCTAAGCAAAAAACTTTATCTTTTTTTTTTTTTGGGGTCTTCTTTGTTTACATTCCGCACAAAATTTTAAGTCTTAGTCTTAAAAAGTTTTGCTTGAAGGGAATACTGTATATTCTGATATGAATCTAGCGTGCCTGACCTTTTAGGGAGATTCTATGCCTGCAATGCTCAAATGCCTATTCATAATTGTTTGGGATGGATCTTCTTAATAACTCTTGGATCTTTCAGTTCATATGTGCTTGTTTGTAGTTTACTATATAACGAGTAACACCATATATATCCAACAAAACAAAAATGCAGTGGAAAAATTGTGAATGTTGAAGTTGTGGATGGAGGTTTGATATGCTCAAGTGGGGTGCATGTGGAAGAAATGGGTGATAAGAACGATGATTGTTACATTGTGAATGCTGCTGTGTATGTGGGCTATTGACTTGTGACTTCTGAGTTCTGAATGAACAACTTTGTAAGGTAAGTTCCTGCATTGTGCATATTCTGATCCTCCATTTAACACCATCATATCTAAATCCACTATTGCAGTTTTAGTCTGCTCATCCTTTTTGATAATATGACAGGCTAACAGCAGTAGGATCTTTATGGAGGACCAAACGGGTTTCACCAAATTACCTTTTGAGAGAATCTCCGTGAGAGAGAGCAGTGTCTGTATCTGGTTGCTTCGGCAGGAAAATGAGATTTCAGTCTAGTGTAATAAGCTCTCGTTCATATGTTAAGATCATTGTTTCGCTCCTCCATCGCATGTGAACGTGCTTCTTTTGATAATGGATATATGTTATTATGATGAAATTCGAACTCTTCCAGTTTGATTATTCCAGTACCAATCATAGTTCTTTTATGTTCTTTTATGTTACGTTTCTGTTGGAAGCAAGTTTTCTGGAGGAGAAAAATAGTGCAAGGGTCCATACTGTAGTACCCTTCCAGACCATAATACGTTAATTAAATTTTCTTACAAATCAAATGTGTTTCAAATTGATAAAAATTACCCATTTTATCCTCATTATTTCCTCTGTCTCTTGCACTAAAAACCCTCTCTCCTCTTGATAATAAGGGTTGAAAGTGAAAAATTATCATCAATTACCCTGTAAACCTCTTATATTTTAGATCAAATTTTCTTCTAAAGAACTTCTTGTACTATCTTCAGTTTTTAATATAAGAGCTAGTTTGACTTTCAATTTGATCTTAATATGATATTTCAATTTATTTTATTTTTTATATTTATCTATTTTTTTTCAAAGTAATCGTTATAATAGTTGTCTATATTAAAGGTTCCATTAAATATAATACTAGTAAGTATTTTAGATATCTATTTATTACAAATAATTAACTTAAAATTTTTTTTTAATTTATTCAAATTAGTCACTCAACTCTTTTATTGATTACCATGGAGAGAGGGAGTAAGGGGATCAATTTTCTGACAAGATAACAGGCAATGGTCAAAGAGCACATGCTGTTGAAGAAGGCTGCACAGACACAAAAATTTGAAGATCATAGGCAAGTGGGTATAGATAATGGGCCTAATATAAAACAAGAGATGTCATACATCTGGTCTCATTACACAAGGCCGCCAGATGAGGCAATTGATAGCCCAATATGAAGAAAGTGTGACTATCCCTGCCGAAGGAGAGCGCAATCATGGCATTACCATTACTGGTGCGAAGAAGTAATTGATGAGAACAAATAAGATGCTGTAACATCAGCTTGCTTATAAGTAGGATAGGGACATCGTGGAAGTGACTTCCAATGTTTACTTTCAAGCTGAGCTTGCCATCCTGATTTTTCTTTTTTAGAAAAGTATGTGATAGGCAATGTAAGACATGTAAGTAGTTCTGTTAGCTTCTGGTAGTTTTGTTTTGTTAATATTATCGGACAATTTCACAATTTCATTCATGAATGGATACTCCTGATCTGTATCCAAGTTTCACGTCGACGTATACCATACATCTAGTACATTATTCACTTAAACATGAATATAATTAAAGTATTCTAAAAAAAAATTAAATTCTTATAATTTCACTGGTGACACACACATTGCTACCATTACAAATGCACAAGAAATTTTCCAAGCATTTGTGTTTGCCTTGAGCATAAAATCAATTTTAAACTTTTTATAAACAGAACAAAGACGACGAGACCCATTTGTCAGAAACCCAGATCTCTATCTCCCGTTCCAAATCTAATCCTTACGCTAAGAGCAAGACATGGCTCGCCAGAAAAAAGGACATTCGTGGTCACACAGTTTGTTGCCAGATCAGTCTAACGTGTCACTTAACTGCTAACTTGGCACACATGCGAGCAAACACGCAGGTTTCAGTTTTTGTTCAAAACGAATTGCTGAGAATGAGAGCCTCCAAACGACTCTGAATTTTGTGGTGTGATTGAAGGAGCTCGAAAGTGTATCAGCTCAAGATGGAAGCAGCACAAAGAGATGCCCCAATTCCAGAGATGAAGCTTCTGTTTGTAGAGATGGGTGTTGGATACGATCTTCACGGGTATTATTCTCTTTTCTTAATCCCCTTCGTAGCTTTTCCCTTTCAAAGATTAGTTTTTTAACTTATAAACGTTGAGATTACAGGCAGGACATAACTGCTGCAGCCATGAGAGCTTGCCGAGATGCCATTGCGTCCAATTCAATCCCAGCCTTCAGAAAAGGTGCTTCTTACCCTCTTTTACATGAACACATCATAAACTCTGTTCTGGGTGTGTGTGAACGAACAGAATAATAGTCATTTTTTGTCTGAACTTGTATAAAAGAAACTGGGTCTTTTTCTATTGATATGATCACTTTCATAATTATCCTGATTCAAACGAGGTTGTGGAAGTAGAAACAGCTCTAAGAATTAGGTGAATTTGGAATAGGTAGCATACCTGGTGTCACATCTGACCACATGAAACTGCCTGTCAAACTGGGTGTTCCTCTTCCTCTCCAACGACACTTGGATCAGGACAAAATCAAGACTGTGTTTCCATAGTGAGTATACTATCAAGCCATTGGTTTTCGAGTAGTCATGTTTAAAATAATACTCCTCCGGTCCTAATTATAAGACCCAATTGACTTATTTGAGGAGATTAAGGAAGTAAGTTAAGTTGGTTATTTATAATAAATAAGTGTTGTCATTCCTAAAATATCCTCGCTAATTAAGTATATTGGCTAAAACTATCATTATTAGAAGGATTATCTTGGAAAAAATGCATAAATATAAGAGACAAAATGGATTAGGGTCTTATAATTAGGACCAAATAAAAAGTCAAATGGAGTCTTATAATAAGGACCGGAGGAGTACTAGTATATTCTCAATTATATATATAAATATAGAGAATATTCAGTATGTGAGGATTAGTAACTGTTCAAATGGTGGTAACTACTACTCCTCCAATCCTTAATATAGGACCCAATTGTTGAGTTGGTTTTGATCCTAAATATAAGACCTATTTTTCATATTTATCAATTTTCTCTAAATTACCCCTATGGATACTCTCTCAACCATAATCAAGTAGAAGAGGAAGATGAGGTATTAAAAAAGATTATTATGGTATTTTAGGAAGAATGTGTACATTTCTTATAATTACTAACTTACTTACTTAATTTTTTTAATTTAATATCAAATTAGTTAAAGGGTTTATATTAAGGACCGGAGGAGTAATTAGCACGAGACAAAACGTTACTTTGTTGAAAAACCATTGCAGTGGAAAAATTGTGAGCTTTGAGTTGTGAATGGTGGACTTGTTGTATGCTCAACTGAAGAAATGGCCGACCCAAAACGATGAGTGTTACATAGTGAACGCTGCTGTGTATGTCGGCTACTAGATGCTCTACTGCCTCGAAACTGTGATCTTAATGGTATGTGGTTCTTTGGCCGTTTGATCTGTATGATCTATTAGTAATTGTTCGTCTTGTAGTTGGAGATTATATGTCATTTCAACAACCAAAAATAAAAGAAAGGTTCCGTTATTACTTAACCATATTTAACTATACAAGAGCATTTAAAAAGGTGGTTTAGGACTGTATCTGAGTTAGATGCAGCGTTTAAATCTCGTTTTACTTTTTCTTGCTTGGAGGAATCTTCTATGGCAGTCCTGTCTGCGGTTCTTTGTGAAGCAATTATGACAAGTGGTTTGTACTTAATGGGTGATTTTCCCTCTTGTTTTTGTTAGTTAATATACTTTGTTAACTTTGTTAAACTCCTTTCTGATTCTCATACCACCTTGCACTCGTACACCAATTATCCTTGCACATGTACACCAATTTTATGCTAAAGTAAAATTCATTGTTAATGAAGGATGGGGACAAAGAAAATTGAGTTCCTCACGGCAATGTATCAAAGTATTAAGACTTAATTCCAAACTTATTGTTATGAATAATTGTGTTCGCAATTGAAAACTACGGGGAAGAAACCAAAAGCAGGATTAAGAGAACTTTATCGTATAGACAATATAGAAGAACAATTAAAAGAAAATTAGGATGAACAACAATATATATACACAATATCAGGAACACTACCAAATATCTTTCAATTATTTCATATCATATATTTCACTTAGCTGACAAATCGGGGGACTCAAATGAACTGCCATCGAATAATATGAAACTAAATATCATTTTGTGATTCAGTAAAGATTAGTTTAGTTTATTCCCTTGGGAGAGCAGCTTGATCTCCATGACAGGCTTATTTTTGCTTGTTTTCCTTTCTTTCTTTTCTCCCTTTTGAACCATCAATTTTGTGGTTCAAGAAGCCTATAATTGTAAAATGTATCTCACCTCTTATCTACCCACCAACTAATGAGGAAGCTTCTCTATCTTTCACGAAATCATGAGCAAGTGAACACACATAGAAACCTAGAGATTATGAAGGAAGAATCAAATTGGTGATGGATCTCACATACTGAGAGCTGCGTAGAGGAGCTGATTCCAGGTATCAGGTAGACCAGGTAGGTAGACACCAATGGCTACAGTCATTGCCTGCGTGGTCCCCACTATAGAGAGAAGGGTGGGCATCTTTTCTAAGTTGTGAGAGGAGTGTTATGTCAAGTAGATAAACAGGATATTTCATCTTCTTCAACACATTGTTCACTACAGAAGCTGAAGGAGGCAGACCTGCAGGGTAGGATGAACCAGATAATGGTTCTAGTTCTCCACTACAGCTCCTTGCTGGTTGATTCCACTCTTTGCCTCTGTAGTGAATCACGAGGAAAGTCTCAGAAGTTCCCATCTGAATATAAGCAAACTAAAAATCTAAAAAGGGAGATTTGACCTTTTTCATATGCATGAGATTTACTTACTGATAATGCGTAGGAGAAAATGCCCTGAAAGAAGACTTTGGTCTTGGTGGGATCAACATTACGATCAACCCAATTAGCCCAAGTAGTTAGTCCCCTATTAAATGCTTCTAAACGATTCATATCCTGTACCAGTCTGGGACCGTCTCTTATGTAATCCCATCTGGATGTACCAAACATCAACAAACCATCAGATTTCACTAAGAAACATAGAAGACTTCGAATGAATGAGCTGATACAAAAAGATTAAACTTGATAAAGCAGCATAACCAGAAAAGCCCATGTACTAATGATGAATTTTTCTTGCTTAGATTCAGTCCATTAGGCCATTCTTGGATGGAATTCACATTTAGAAGCTTGAACATACCCTTGAGATTGTCCTTTGTGGGTCCACCAATGCCAGGAGTTGAAGATCAACATGTCCATGTCTTTCCATGCGTTTCCAGCTTCTATGGAGTTCAAGTCAAGCACTCGGCCCACGTTTTCTCGAACTATGTCCACCAAATATGGTGTGCGGTATAGGTGTAAAGTTACTCCATAGTCCTGCACAAGTTCACCGACTACCATAATCTCCACCGTCCTTTTTGGATGTTTGAGATTAACTTAATATTTAAGGCAAAGGCAAAAAACAAGCGGGGGGCAATGAATGCAAAAACTACTCGGATTCAGCGAATTGATTCTTCAAAAGGAATAAACGGTGTACTTGTAAAAACAAACAAGCAGCTCACGTGGAAAATAGTAGTAATCAACCTACCAAACACGCTCTGTCATGGCCACTATTTAAAAAAAAAACATGGTCCCTCCCACCATTCTTTTTCAACTTTTTATCAGCGGCCGGTAATGTTGAATTCCATGGTTTCATTCAAAGAAAAAAGCTCAAATTAATTGGCAAAAGGTAAGATCAATTAAACTACTATAAATTTGGGCATTTTGGGTGAAATCTCGTGAATGACTGTCTGAATGGAAGTCGCAGGAAGGCTTGTTGTCATAGCATGACTAATTTGGAATCTTCAAATGATTTATTTAGGTATATGTAAATCTTATCTGGGTTTGTAAAATAATAATGCATATTGCGCTGCTTCAAATGCTAGAAAAGATACTAACACTTATAAACTATGGACTGCAGAGTACAGAGTCACGTTCTTGGTTCATTAGATTAGAGTTAAACGGAAGGAAGCAAATAATTGCAGAGAGCCGCCAACTAATAATCATAGGTTGGCAAGTTTGCCTCACAGCCTGTCAAGTGGCATTAATAACACACTATGTCTTCAAGATCTAAAAGCACACAGTTATACAAGTCAACATTTAAACTGATTCCTCTTTAATAATTTGGTTTTAGGACTTCGTTCCTTACAAGCAAATCAAATTGGTAGGAGGTCTTTCCTGTTTCTTCCCTCTTTTAGGTGGATGCTTTAGTATATTCATTGTTCCTCTTTTGATTGCCCCTGGCCCAGCAAGAGGATTCTGATCCTATTCAAAGCTCTATTATTTAGAAAGCTAAAGGTCTGCTTTTATTGTAATTTACTCCATCGCCAATCAAGTGCTCCTGCCGCGTCAATTGCTTCTAATGAAACTCTTAAATTTTTCTATCTATCAGTTTTAATGAATGCGGTAGGAGGAAAGTGAATGAACAATGGGAACTGGAAAGCACCAATAAAGAGCAAGAACCACAAATGAGAAAAGGCAGAGAGAGAGAGAGAGAGAGAGAGAGAGAGAGAAACGTAAAAAGAAGAAAGATGGAAAGACAGGCGTGGAACTCTGAAAGCACACTGAACAGTAACACTTGTGCAGTAATGCTGACAAAGCAACCGAGGGAAGGAGAGTGGAAACAAAATTAGCAAACCTGGAAGATCACAGTAGATAGTGATTCTTTCCTCAAAAAGGTGGTCTTGGTATTGGGCACCGACGCGTGAATCATACAGGCCATTGATTCCCACATGTTCAGACTGAGGGAGTCACCAATAAACATTATCTTCTTCCCGCTCCACCTGTTCAGGAGATCCTTCCCGTCGAACCTGACACCATTAAAGAATGCAGATTCATTAAAAGCCACCTTCAGAGCCAGTTTTCAAGAGTTAATAGCATTAACCATTTTATCAAACAGTTTCAAAACCATTCTGTTTAGAGGCAACTTTTAGCTTGACAAACTACATCTCAACATGTAATCTGGGAACAAAGAAAAGAATGTTAGAAAATTTTGAGCCATTAATGGGTAGTGTACCTGGGCATGGCACACGAATCAGGCTTCCAGGAATATTTGAGATACTGATTGTCAGGTCTCCCGTACTTTTGGCAATCAAACTCAGCATCTATGAAGGGACAGCTTGAAGAGTCATAGAACGGATATGAAGGGTCAGTCACCCAGCTTCCTATGAACAAGTTACACCCACTTGCTTGCTTTCTCCCCCTCAATGAGCTACTCGCATTGAAAAACTTTGCTGCTCTTGCTTGGTGAAGAGTCACAAGCAGAGCTTGTAAGAAAAGAGAGAGAGAGCAGAAACAGAGAATGAACCCTGAAAATGAAACCCATTGGGAAACTTGGGTCGCAGAAACAAACAGATTAAATGGCCTGTGAATAACAGCTTGTACGCTTATGGGTCATTTATAGATGCAGGAGGCAGGAAATGCAGGACAAGTTGTACTGCATAGTGGTGGGTTCACATGGTGGGTACTAGAGGACGCTGATTTTTATTTTCTGACATAAGTTATAGGGCGTCTTGGCTCTTGCTTCCTTGGATGCATTCGCAAGCGCCATACGTAGTATTAACTGTGGGGGGTTAACAATGAACGGCTTGTTTTATTGGGAAAGTCAATGTTACAGCAATGTAAGGGAATTGAAAAATGATAATTGAGGTTTAGCATAGTTCGAGTTTTGAGAATATAGCCGTGTTAAATATTTTGGGGAAGAACTTTACCATCTTGTTATGTCCTGTTCAGTTCGGTCCGGAGTAACACGAGCTCAGTCGAAAGTGAGGCAGGGCCGGGCGGTTTGAGTTTTGGGGGACGGAAGTTTAAAGTTTTAAAAGGTTAATTTAATGACAATTAGATTTCTTTGTAAAAAAAAAAAACACAATTAGATCTTCAAAAGAAAAAAAATCAGTTGCAAGTATAATTTAAACAGTTGCACACACGAATTATTGTAGTTGAAACTTAATGATTCCCTTTAAATTTTTTTCTATATAAGATATGAATAATTGAATTGCGTGTATATAAAAAATTGATTAAAATTGTTAAAGATAATAAATATGTAAAAAAAATGTAACTTATTTTAAAGTATATGATTAGACTCATTTAAAAAAGGATTAAGATGCAAATTTGCTCAGTCAGTTTTCATTAAGGAGTTTTGGATATTTAGAAGTTTTTTTAGAAACAAATTTACTTCGAAAGTTTAAAATTACAGCAACATTACCTTTTACTATTAGAAAACTAATATTGATTATCACAATAGTAACATTGACCGTTAATATCTTTAATGATATAGGACAATATTGCTACGACTTCAAATTTTTGAAGTAAATTTGCTCTAAAAAAATTATAACTTATATATATATATAATATATATATATATATGAGAAGAAGGGAGTAGCAACTGAGAATCCTAAATTTACGAGTATTTAAATCTGAATTCATAAAATATTTTTACAAATTACCGCAAACCTAACTATTATTATTAAATTCACCTAGGGACTTAATTGTTTATTCTCCCATGACTTTTTTCACTTCCCTGCAAAAATAAAGACCATGAGTTTGCTGGCTTTCCGCTGGCTTCCAAGTCACGGGGTGAAATTGTTGTGTGTGATATGTCTCATATGCATGATTGAGGCTCCCCGTGTCTGCAAGTCAAACTCTGAATTATTTATACTCCTCCTTGTGCCTAAGGTATTACTCCTCCGATCCTTATTATAAGACCCAATTTGACTTTTTATTTGGTCCTAATTATAAGACCCAATCCATTTTGTCTCTTATATTTATGCATTTTTTCCAAGATAATCCTTCTAATAATGATAGTTTTAGCCAATATACTTAATTAGCAAGGATATTTTAGGAATGACAACACTTATTTATTATAAATAACCAATTTAACTTACTTCCTTAATCTCCTCAAATAAGTCAATGGGTCTTAGGACCGGAGGAGTATTACACTTATCTACCAAATTGCCTCCATTAATATTATACGACAAATAAATTACCACTAATCTGTGCATGCAAACAGATTGGATGGATCTGATGGTGTAAGGGTTTTAAAGTTTTATATTTAGGTCAAGTGTGTCACCTTTTGAACCTCAGTCTACTTCTGCCTATATTTATCATGTGACATTTCAAGCAACTACGCACGTATAAGACCAGGAAAAATTGTTACATGAGTTTATTCGATCATGACTTAAGGTTAATTCAATACTATAAAATATTTTTCTGATGTGAACCAACACCTTAGAATATTCTTATTTACCCAGCATCCTGAAATTAATTCATTTAGTATCTTAAAATATTTTTTTAAGTACATCAAGCGTTTTAAAAAATATAGAAAAATATTTCGCGTGCTTAATGCATGTTGGCTTCACACTTTTGAGAAGTTAACGATGAGGTTAAATCTTTTAAGGAAAAAATTGCTCAAAAGAAACTAATATTTTAAGGGCAAAATAAGAACAGGGCTTTAATTAAAATTTATAACAAATCTAACTCTCCTCACCGCTATTGTTTTTTCCCCGCAAGCAGCGTCGCCACCAAGTTGATATGTGTGTGTGTATATATAATAATAATAATAAGAAGAAGAAGAAGAAGAGAACTCATAATTCATGCAACTTAGCTTGATATGTTCACATATGACAGCTCTCTCTCTAAGAAAATGAAAAATGAAAGGAACTGCACTTTTCTACTGGCTTCAGTTCACCGGCATGCATGAGTTGTTATCAGAATATGAATTTATTTCTTATCTCTGAGAGACAATTATCTGTGCATGGCACCGCTCACTGATTTGAAGCATCATATATCGCAGTGCTTTGGATTTCCTCTTATATTATTGGCCTCTCTTGTTGCCACGAAGTTTCTCTTCTCTCTCTCAACATTATCATTCATCTCATCACTGTGGGAAGGGATTTTAATTTAAATATTAAATCTCAATTCA
>NW_021637785.1:0-43184 GCF_004799145.2 Neltuma alba
CATTTTTTTCCAAGATAATCCTTCTAATAATAATAGTTTTAGCCAATATACTTATTAGCAAGGATATTTTAGGAATGACAATACTTATTTATTATAAATAACCAACTTAACTTACTTCCTTAATCTCCTCAAATAAGTCAATTGGGTTCTTATAATTAGGACGGAGGGAGTACCAAGTTTCCACAGCAAATTCAACATTTGACCTCCTTTGACTATGAGAATCGTTATGCAACCGTTAGCTTAATTATAGCACATCAAGTCATGCAAAAAACTAATGAAAACGAAAGAGATCGGAAAAAATATTTAATCTCAAAATGAAATTGCTGAAACCAATAGAACCGTTGGGACCTGGTGATGATGAAAAGGTTGTTCAAACTTGATATCACAAGTGTTCCAATAAATGTCCCTCTGATCTAAATATCAATTTGAATTCGTTTAGTTCCCTCACCTCCCAGTTACCTGTCCCCCTCTCCTCTCCTCGGAATTTATTTTCCCCTCAAATCGCATCCAAGACCGTTCCTCGTTTTTTGTGCCTTCTTTCTCTCCTCCCCCACCCTCTTCCTTCTCTCTCTAGTTTCAGACTCTCTCTCTATCTCTAATTGCTAGCTGACAGAACAGGGACAGGACAAGGACATCTTTGTTAGGTCTCACCCCTATGAGATTGAAAACCAGAGGACCCTAAAACTATACTCCTACGTATCCCAAAAATACTATCTCCGATAACTCACTGATCAACATCAATGGTAGCTGGCAAGGTAAGGGTGGCCATCGGCCTCCAGAAGTCGCCCGCGCACATTTCCAAACCCGAAACTCCGCCGCCGCCGCCTCCCGCCAAGCAACATACCTCGTCGTCAACCACCGGCTCCGGCAATAAGAGTTCTCACAAGTCTGCTTTCTCTCGCTCTTTCGGCGCATACTTCCCTCGCTCTTCGGCACAAGTCCAGCCCCGTCCGCCTGACGTGACGGAGCTCCTCCGTCTCGTGGAGGAGCTGCGCGAGAGGGAGTCTCGCTTGAAGACGGAACTTATTGAGCATAAGCTCTTGAAGGAGTCTGTCGCCATTTTGCCTGTTCTGGAGAACGAGATTAGTGCCAAGGAAACAGAGATTGAGAGAAATGCCAGGCGAGTGGAGGAATTGGAGGCTGAGAATTTGAGTCTGGTAAATGAGTTAGGGGAGTTGAAGCGTCGGGTTGAAGAAGAGAGAAGAGAAAGCGAGATGAAGATGAAAACGTTGGAGGATAAGATAGAAGAGTTAGAAAAATGGGTATCGGATCATGCAGAAAAAAGAAATGCATTAAACAGCGATGATCTTTCTTCTTCTCAAAGGTTTCAAGGGCTTGTGGATGTTTCTGTGAAGTCGAATCTAATCAAGAATTTGAAGAGAGGAGCTAAGTGCGCAGAGAGTTCCTCAAACCAGGATAGCAATGTTCATTCTCATAAGCAGCTTGAAAGTAGTGTCAATTTGAAAAGAGAGGTAGTAGAAATAGAAATGGAGAAACCCAGACATTCTCGGAATAACTCAGAAGAGCTGGCTGAGTCTGCGGAGTCGGCGATAATCAATGTCAGATCCCGTGCACCCAGAGTTCCAAAACCACCGCCAAGACCCTCGTCGTCGTCGTCTCCTCCATCGCCGCCGTCATCGTCTGACACAACCTCTGATGCTTCAGATGGAAATGGTGAAACAGAGCAAGCAGTTCCGAAACCTCCACCACCGCCACCACCTCGTCACGCGGCTGCATCCAAGTCTGTTCCACCACCACCACCACCTCCTCCTCGCTCGGCGGCATCCAAGGCTGTTCCGCCGCCTCCTCCGCCGCCGCCAAAGGGAAGCAAACCAGGACCACCCAAGGTGAGGAGAGTACCAGAGGTGGTCGAGTTTTACCACTCGTTAATGCGGAGGGACTCACATTCCCGGCGGGACTCAGGCTCCGGTGCGACGGAGGTTCCGACGACGGCGAATGCCCGAGACATGATCGGTGAGATCGAGAACCGTTCAGCTCACTTACACGCGGTAAGTAAAACAGTATTCAAGTTTTAGCATAATTACAACTCTGCCCCTGTCACAGGGTCAGCGTCAACTGACCAAGCAGCAGTCCCACTTTTACTCCTTTAATTTGAATTTGAATGCGAATTGTCCCATGTTATCGTCGTAGATGAGACAATTTTGAGATTCGAAATCTGCATTCAAAAAGATCACACTAAGACCATAAATATGCCTGAAGCTAATGGCACTACTTTTTAGACACCATTCCGAACTTTTGAGAATTAAAGAAGTCAAACTGAAACCATAGAAACATTTCGATGAGTTTAGTCAAACATGGAGTTTGCTGGAAAACGAAGATTAAACTGTGTCTTGCTTACAGATCAAAACAGACGTGGAAACACAAGGTGATTTCATAAGGTTCTTGATCAAGGAGGTGGAGGGCGCTGCTTTCACAAACATCGACGACGTTGTGTCATTTGTTAAATGGCTTGACGAAGAGCTCTCTTATTTGGTAATTAAATCAACTTTAAATGATTAATTATTAATAATTATGTCTGTCGTGATAATGTGACGAAGATTGATAACTGCAATGATGATTCATTCAGGTGGACGAAAGAGCTGTGCTGAAACACTTCGAATGGCCAGAACACAAGGCAGATGCACTGCGAGAGGCCGCGTTCGGATACTGTGATCTGAAGAAATTAGAATCCGAGGCTTCTTCCTTCCGCGACGATCCTCGCCAACCAAGTGGTCCTGCTCTCAAGAAGATCCAGTCTCTATTTGAGAAGTATTATCTTCTTTTCATTCTGTTTTTTTTTTCTAAATTTTGTTTTATATAATAATAATTAGAGCCAACTTGGATCTTTCAATGTGAATAGGATTTCGTATTAATTAAAATGTTGATGGCGTTTGGCAGGTTAGAGCATGGGGTTTACAATATCTCAAGGATGAGAGAGTCCGCAACGCATAGATACAAGGTCTTTCATATACCTGTGGATTGGATGCTTGACACGGGATATGTGAGCCAGGTATTTTCTCGATGCTTCATAGACCCTTAATTTTTGCAGTGTTTAATGTTCTTCTATTTCATTGAATAAAGGAAAAAAGGTATGCGCATGAATTATTATCTAACGTTCTTCGTCGGATTCGCACACGAGCATCAGTGATAGTATATATTCCATACAAGAATTTAAAAACATATGCGAGCAAGTAGTAGTCCAAATAACTAGTATGCTGGCAACAAAACGACGGGGTAAGAGGTTGGACTTTTTCCTGTGTGTCTGTCCGTGCAGCCCTGCATGCGCACATGTTGTGAATTCCAAGAAGCCTAAATTCAGTTCTTCGTCCTTTTGCACTAGTCTTGCGCGAAATTGAAGGAGGAACCCAGTGCCTCTAATTTTTTTTTACCGTTAGTTCACGTGTATGAATTGATGAAACTTAAACAAGGGAAGTGGTTTGGTATAAGTAATAATGGCGGAGTACGTGGGAAATAATGTTGGGGTTGTGTTTGCGGGCAGATAAAGCTGGCATCAGTAAAACTGGCGATGAAGTACATGAAGAGGGTATCTGCGGAGCTAGAAGCAGGCGGTGGTGGTCCTGAGGAAGAAGAGCTGATCGTGCAAGGAGTTAGGTTTGCATTTCGTGTACATCAGGTATATAATAATAATAGTATATAAATTAAAGAAAAGAAAAGAAGGGACGATGGGTGGTCCTGGGTATTAGTATTATATTTGTGGAGACAGAGAATAACGTTAGTGTGTGTTGTGTTGGGTTGACAGTTTGCTGGGGGATACGATGTGGAGACGATGAGGGCGTTCGAAGAATTAAGAGATAAGGCGAGGTCGTGCCATGTACAAAGCCAGAGCCAGCAACATAAATACTTGTGCAGGTCTGCTACTTGCTGATCAACATCGTCTGATGATGCTAATATGCTTGCTTTCGGAGCAAACTCTGCTTCCCTTGATATATGTAAATCACCCTTGTAGCCCCCACCTATCCCTTGTTATTGCAAAAAACCTTATTCATAATATTACTCATTCTTCTATTCGTTCATTACTTGCCCAACCATACGCTGACTGTTACTACTCTAATATTAAATTTATACCTATATATATCCTACAAAATTTATGTAAAGTCGAAGTCGTTATTTATAAATTATCAACAATGAGAATTTTTAATAATTTATAAACACGTTCAGATGTGGCTAAAATTAAAAAGATAATATATATTAGGGGCTTCTAAATTGCTGAAGGGGCATGCAGTGATATTTTCCTATTTATTATTTTATGCCTGAGGGGGTGTTTGGAACACCTCAAAAACACTTCTCCGAAATACTTTTTTACAAATCGAGACAAATTCTTTTACATATTTATTTCGTATACCGTAAAAGTATTTTTAAAACTATGATTTTGTTTTTATCCAAACACTCCTAAATGAGGGATCAAAGAACTGGATTGGATGACAACACCTGAAATGAGAAAAATAAGGGATTAAATTCGGAGGAAAGGAAAAATGACCTGATACATATTAAAATTTATAGGAGATTATATTATTTAAGCATTTATTTTTCAAATTTCCATACATGAAAGAAGTTTCTAGAGACCAAATTAAACTGATAGAAAGGATCCTACCGCCACTTGTCCTTTTTTGGGCCGACGGATCCTACTCCCCCCAAAACCCTGGGTATTCTTTATAATGTCTATTTTTATTATTTAAAAAGAGAAAAAGAAAATAAATAAAGAAGTCGGGTCAGTGCTTGACCCTGATAAGTGATGAGTCATAACCCGACTTCCAAGCCCGCCTTGATTCTGCTGACGCTGGACAATCCTCAAGAACAATGATCGAGTGTCTAGCGCTAAACCTGCAAGTTCCTTCCTATCCCAATCGTGGTTTTCCCATCAACCATTGCAGCAGAATCAGCTCTCTACATCATTTCCGCCCATCTGTTTCATTCTCAGACCAGTCCAAGTTCCTACGTCTTCGAATTTCTGGTCGAACTCAAGCTACGCCTGCGCCCATGGAAGCTGAACAAGCTGAAGGTTCTGTTGCGAACAGTGGTTCATCCCCACCCATGAAGCTTCTATTCGTGGAGATGGGCGTCGGCTATGATCAACACGGGTGTTGTAATCTATTTCCGTTTTATCTTCCTTTTCCTTGTTCTTCTTGCCCTTTCCGATAGATAGAAATGGTTGATCACTTCGCATTAATGCAGGCAGGACGTAACAGCTGCAGCAATGAGAGCGTGCAGGGATGCTATTTCTTCCAATTCAATCCCAGCTTTCCGAAGAGGCATGTTTGAGTTTTCGTTGTACTATGTTAATTTTCGAAAGTATACTGATGTCTCCGAATGAACTTAAGAAGCTGTGTTTTTGAATGTGAGAATTGTTAATAGTTGCATAAAATTGTTCTGCTTTAGATTCATCATAGGATTTTGTAAATCGAGTTTCTTTTTTTCTTTTTTTTTTGTGCCATCTTTCATTGTAGTTCCCTGAAGGAACAGCCTAACGGTTGAATAATGGATTATTTGTTCTGGCTATTACATCAATATTTCCCTAATACTGTAATACAATTTCTGATGATTGATCAATGTTGTTTAAAAATTCAGGAAGCTTATTTTGGGCCTTGATTTTTCAATATTTTCTTCAATTCTAATTAGTGGAGCATGATTTAGGTTCTATTCCTGGTGTCACCTTTGATCAGATGAAACTACAGATCAAGTTAGGGGTCCCTCATTCTCTCCAACAATCTTTGGATATTGAGAAAGTCAAATCTGTATTTCCCTAGTGAGTACTTACACTTCTGGATAACAGTGCTTGATCTTTCACTAGTGGCTATCTGGATATGATGCTTTTGTTATGAGTAAGAGATCTTCAAATTTTATAGATAGAGACAATTTTCATTGAAACTCGAGTTATGGAATCTATTATTTCATTTTTCTGGCTGGTTAAAGGTTCACATTTCTAAGCAAAAAACTTTATCTTTTTTTTTTTTTGGGGTCTTCTTTGTTTACATTCCGCACAAAATTTTAAGTCTTAGTCTTAAAAAGTTTTGCTTGAAGGGAATACTGTATATTCTGATATGAATCTAGCGTGCCTGACCTTTTAGGGAGATTCTATGCCTGCAATGCTCAAATGCCTATTCATAATTGTTTGGGATGGATCTTCTTAATAACTCTTGGATCTTTCAGTTCATATGTGCTTGTTTGTAGTTTACTATATAACGAGTAACACCATATATATCCAACAAAACAAAAATGCAGTGGAAAAATTGTGAATGTTGAAGTTGTGGATGGAGGTTTGATATGCTCAAGTGGGGTGCATGTGGAAGAAATGGGTGATAAGAACGATGATTGTTACATTGTGAATGCTGCTGTGTATGTGGGCTATTGACTTGTGACTTCTGAGTTCTGAATGAACAACTTTGTAAGGTAAGTTCCTGCATTGTGCATATTCTGATCCTCCATTTAACACCATCATATCTAAATCCACTATTGCAGTTTTAGTCTGCTCATCCTTTTTGATAATATGACAGGCTAACAGCAGTAGGATCTTTATGGAGGACCAAACGGGTTTCACCAAATTACCTTTTGAGAGAATCTCCGTGAGAGAGAGCAGTGTCTGTATCTGGTTGCTTCGGCAGGAAAATGAGATTTCAGTCTAGTGTAATAAGCTCTCGTTCATATGTTAAGATCATTGTTTCGCTCCTCCATCGCATGTGAACGTGCTTCTTTTGATAATGGATATATGTTATTATGATGAAATTCGAACTCTTCCAGTTTGATTATTCCAGTACCAATCATAGTTCTTTTATGTTCTTTTATGTTACGTTTCTGTTGGAAGCAAGTTTTCTGGAGGAGAAAAATAGTGCAAGGGTCCATACTGTAGTACCCTTCCAGACCATAATACGTTAATTAAATTTTCTTACAAATCAAATGTGTTTCAAATTGATAAAAATTACCCATTTTATCCTCATTATTTCCTCTGTCTCTTGCACTAAAAACCCTCTCTCCTCTTGATAATAAGGGTTGAAAGTGAAAAATTATCATCAATTACCCTGTAAACCTCTTATATTTTAGATCAAATTTTCTTCTAAAGAACTTCTTGTACTATCTTCAGTTTTTAATATAAGAGCTAGTTTGACTTTCAATTTGATCTTAAATATGATATTTCAATTTATTTTATTTTTTATATTTATCTATTTTTTTTCAAAGTAATCGTTATAATAGTTGTCTATATTAAAGGTTCCATTAAATATAATACTAGTAAGTATTTTAGATATCTATTTATTACAAATAATTAACTTAAAATTTTTTTTTAATTTATTCAAATTAGTCACTCAACTCTTTTATTGATTACCATGGAGAGAGGGAGTAAGGGGATCAATTTTCTGACAAGATAACAGGCAATGGTCAAAGAGCACATGCTGTTGAAGAAGGCTGCACAGACACAAAAATTTGAAGATCATAGGCAAGTGGGTATAGATAATGGGCCTAATATAAAACAAGAGATGTCATACATCTGGTCTCATTACACAAGGCCGCCAGATGAGGCAATTGATAGCCCAATATGAAGAAAGTGTGACTATCCCTGCCGAAGGAGAGCGCAATCATGGCATTACCATTACTGGTGCGAAGAAGTAATTGATGAGAACAAATAAGATGCTGTAACATCAGCTTGCTTATAAGTAGGATAGGGACATCGTGGAAGTGACTTCCAATGTTTACTTTCAAGCTGAGCTTGCCATCCTGATTTTTCTTTTTTAGAAAAGTATGTGATAGGCAATGTAAGACATGTAAGTAGTTCTGTTAGCTTCTGGTAGTTTTGTTTTGTTAATATTATCGGACAATTTCATAATTTCATTCATGAATGGATACTCCTGATCTGTATCCAAGTTTCACGTCGACGTATACCATACATCTAGTACATTATTCACTTAAACATGAATATAATTAAAGTATTCTAAAAAAAAAATTAAATTCTTATAATTTCACTGGTGACACACACATTGCTACCATTACAAATGCACAAGAAATTTTCCAAGCATTTGTGTTTGCCTTGAGCATAAAATCAATTTTAAACTTTTTATAAACAGAACAAAGACGACGAGACCCATTTGTCAGAAACCCAGATCTCTATCTCCCGTTCCAAATCTAATCCTTACGCTAAGAGCAAGACATGGCTCGCCGGAAAAAAGGACATTCGTGGTCACACAGTTTGTTGCCAGATCAGTCTAACGTGTCACTTAACTGCTAACTTGGCACACATGCGAGCAAACACGCAGGTTTCAGTTTTTGTTCAAAACGAATTGCTGAGAATGAGAGCCTCCAAACGACTCTGAATTTTGTGGTGTGATTGAAGGAGCTCGAAAGTGTATCAGCTCAAGATGGAAGCAGCACAAAGAGATGCCCCAATTCCAGAGATGAAGCTTCTGTTTGTAGAGATGGGTGTTGGATACGATCTTCACGGGTATTATTCTCTTTTCTTAATCCCCTTCGTAGCTTTTCCCTTTCAAAGATTAGTTTTTTAACTTATAAACGTTGAGATTACAGGCAGGACATAACTGCTGCAGCCATGAGAGCTTGCCGAGATGCCATTGCGTCCAATTCAATCCCAGCCTTCAGAAAAGGTGCTTCTTACCCTCTTTTACATGAACACATCATAAACTCTGTTCTGGGTGTGTGTTGAACGAACAGAATAATAGTCATTTTTTGTCTGAACTTGTATAAAAGAAACTGGGTCTTTTTCTATTGATATGATCACTTTCATAATTATCCTGATTCAAACGAGGTTGTGGAAGTAGAAACAGCTCTAAGAATTAGGTGAATTTGGAATAGGTAGCATACCTGGTGTCACATCTGACCACATGAAACTGCCTGTCAAACTGGGTGTTCCTCTTCCTCTCCAACGACACTTGGATCAGGACAAAATCAAGACTGTGTTTCCATAGTGAGTATACTATCAAGCCATTGGTTTTCGAGTAGTCATGTTTAAAATAATACTCCTCCGGTCCTAATTATAAGACCCAATTGACTTATTTGAGGAGATTAAGGAAGTAAGTTAAGTTGGTTATTTATAATAAATAAGTGTTGTCATTCCTAAAATATCCTCGCTAATTAAGTATATTGGCTAAAACTATCATTATTAGAAGGATTATCTTGGAAAAAATGCATAAATATAAGAGACAAAATGGATTAGGGTCTTATAATTAGGACCAAATAAAAAGTCAAATGGAGTCTTATAATAAGGACCGGAGGAGTACTAGTATATTCTCAATTATATATATAAATATAGAGAATATTCAGTATGTGAGGATTAGTAACTGTTCAAATGGTGGTAACTACTACTCCTCCAATCCTTAATATAGGACCCAATTGTTGAGTTGGTTTTGATCCTAAATATAAGACCTATTTTTCATATTTATCAATTTTCTCTAAATTACCCCTATGGATACTCTTCAACCATAATCAAGTAGAAGAGGAAGATGAGGTATTAAAAAAGATTATTATGGTATTTAGGAAGAATGTGTCACATTTATTATAATTAACTAACTTACTAATTTCTTTAATTTAATCAAATTAGTTAAATGGTTTTATATTAAGGACCGGAGGAGTAATTAGCACGAGACAAAACGTTACTTTTGAAAAACCATTGCAGTGGGAAAATTGTGAGCTTTGAGGTTGTGAATGGTGGACTTGTCTGCTCAACTGAAGAAATGGCCGACCAAAACGATGAGTGTTACATAGTGAACGCTGCTGTGTATGTCGGCTACTAGATGCTCTACTTGCCTCGAAACTGTGATCTTAATGGTATGTGTTGCTTTTGGCCGTTTGATCTGTATGATCTATTAGTAATTGTTTCGTCTTGTAGTTGGAGATTATATGTCATTTCAACAACCAAAATAAAAAAGAAAGGTTCCGTTATTACTTAACCATATTTAACTATACAAGAGCATTAAAAAGGTGGTTTAGGACTGTATCTGAGTTAGATGCAGCGTTTAAATCTCGTTTTACTTTTTCTTGCTTGCAGGAATCTTCTATGGCAGTCCTGTCTGTTGGTTCTTTGTGAAGCAATTATGACAAGTGTTTCTGTACTTAATTGGGTGATTTTCCCTCGTTGTTTTTGTAGTTAATATAATTTGTACTTTTGTTAATTCTGGTCAAACTGGCTTCCAATTATCCTTGCACATGTACACCATATTTTATGCTAAAATAAAATTTTCATTGTTAAAGAAGGATGGGGACAAAGAAAATTGAGTTCCTCACGGCATTGTTATCAAAGTATTAAGACTTAATTCCAAACTTATTGTTATGAATAATTGTGTTCGCAATTGAAAACTACGGGGAAGAAACCAAAAGCAGGATTAAGAAAATGATCGTATAACAAATAAAAGAAATTAGGATGAACAAAATTAATATACACAATATCAGGACACTACAAATATCTTTGAAATTATTTCATATCATATATTTCACTTAGCTGTTACAAATCGCGGGACTCAAATGAACTGCCATCGAATAATATGAAACTAAATATCATTTTGTGATTCAGTAAAGATTAGTTTAGTTTATTCCCTTGGGAGAGCAGCTTGATCTCCATGACAGGCTTATTTTTGCTTGTTTTCCTTTCTTTCTTTTTCTCCCCTTTTGAACCATCAATTTTTGTGGTTCAAGAAGCCTATAATTGTAAAATGTATCTCACCTCTTATCTACCCACCAACTAATGAGGAAGCTTCTCTATCTTTCACGAAATCACTGAGCAAGTGAACACACATAGAAACCTAGAGATTATGAAGGAAGAATCAAATTGGTGATGGATCTCACATACTGAGAGCTGCGTAGAGGAGCTGATTCCAGGTATCAGGTAGACCAGGTAGACACCAATGGCTACAGTCATTGCCTGCGTGGTCCCCACTATAGAGAGAAGGGTGGGCATCTTTTCTAAGTTGTGAGAGGAGTGTTATGTCAAGTAGATAAACAGGATATTTCATCTTCTTCAACACATTGTTCACTACAGAAGCTGAAGGAGGCAGACCTGCAGGGTAGGATGAACCAGATAATGGTTCTAGTTCTCCACTACAGCTCCTTGCTGGTTGATTCCACTCTTTGCCTCTGTAGTGAATCACGAGGAAAGTCTCAGAAGTTCCCATCTGAATATAAGCAAACTAAAAATCTAAAAAGGGAGATTTGACCTTTTTCATATGCATGAGATTTACTTACTGATAATGCGTAGGAGAAATGCCCTGAAAGAAGACTTTGGTCTTGGTGGGATCAACATTACGATCAACCCAATTAGCCCAAGTAGTTAGTCCCCTATTAAATGCTTCTAAACGATTCATATCCTGTACCAGTCTGGGACCGTCTCTTATGTAATCCCATCTGGATGTACCAAACATCAACAAACCATCAGATTTCACTAAGAAACATAGAAGACTTCGAATGAATGAGCTGATACAAAAAGATTAAACTTGATAAAGCAGCATAACCAGAAAAGCCCATGTACTAATGATGAATTTTTCTTGCTTAGATTCAGTCCATTAGGCCATTCTTGGATGGAATTCACATTTAGAAGCTTGAACATACCCTTGAGATTGTCCTTTGTGGGTCCACCAATGCCAGGAGTTGAAGATCAACATGTCCATGTCTTTCCATGCGTTTCCAGCTTCTATGGAGTTCAAGTCAAGCACTCGGCCCACGTTTTCTCGAACTATGTCCACCAAATATGGTGTGCGGTATAGGTGTAAAGTTACTCCATAGTCCTGCACAAGTTCACCGACTACCATAATCTCCACCGTCCTTTTTGGATGTTTGAGATTAACTATAATATTTAAGGCAAAGGCAAAAAACAAGCGGGGGGCAATGAATGCAAAAACTACTCGGATTCAGCGAATTGATTCTTCAAAAAGGATAAACGGTGTACTTGTAAAAACAAACAAGCAGCTCACGTGGAAAATAGTAGTAATCAACCTACCAAACACGCTCTGTCATGGCCACTATTTTAAACAAAAAACATGGTCCCTCCCACCATTCTTTTTCAACTTTTTATCAGCGGCCGGTAATGTTGAATTCCATGGTTTCATTCAAAGAAAAAAGCTCAAATTAATTGGCAAAAGGTAAGATCAATTAAACTACTATAAATTTGGGCATTTTGGGTGAAATCTCGTGAATGACTGTCTGAATGGAAGTCGCAGGAAGGCTTGTTGTCATAGCATGACTAATTTGGAATCTTCAAATGATTTATTTAGGTATATGTAAATCTTATCTGGGTTTGTAAAATAATAATGCATATTGCGGCTTCAAATGCTAGAAAAGATACTAACACTTATAAACTATGGACTGCAGAGTACAGAGTCACGTTCTTGGTTCATTAGATTAGAGTTAAACGGAAGGAAGCAAATAATTGCAGAGAGCCGCCAACTAATAATCATAGGTTGGCAAGTTTGCCTCACAGCCTGTCAAGTGGCATTAATAACACACTATGTCTTCAAGATCTAAAAGCACACAGTTATACAAGTCAACATTAAACTGATTCCTCTTTAATAATTTGGTTTTAGGACTTCGTTCCTTACAAGCAAATCAAATTGGTAGGAGGTCTTTCCTGTTTCTTCCCTCTTTTAGGTGGATGCTTTAGTATATTCATTGTTCCTCTTTTGATTGCCCCTGGCCCAGCAAGAGGATTCTGATCCTATTCAAAGCTCTATTATTTAGAAAGCTAAAGGTCTGCTTTTATTGTAATTTACTCCATCGCCAATCAAGTGCTCCTGCCGCGTCAATTGCTTCTAATGAAACTCTTAAATTTTTCTATCTATCAGTTTTAATGAATGCGGTAGGAGGAAAGTGAATGAACAATGGGAACTGGAAAGCACCAATAAGAGCAAGAACCACAAATGAGAAAAGGCAGAGAGAGAGAGAGAGAGAGAGAGAGAGAGAACGTAAAAAGAAGAAAGATGGAAAGACAGGCGTGGAACTCTGAAAGCACACTGAACAGTAACACTTGTGCAGTAATGCTGACAAAGCAACCGAGGGAAGGAGAGTGGAAACAAAATTAGCAAACCTGGAAGATCACAGTAGATAGTGATTCTTTCCTCAAAAAGGTGGTCTTGGTATTGGGCACCGACGCGTGAATCATACAGGCCATTGATTCCCACATGTTCAGACTGAGGGAGTCACCAATAAACATTATCTTCTTCCCGCTCCACCTGTTCAGGAGATCCTTCCCGTCGAACCTGACACCATTAAAGAATGCAGATTCATTAAAAGCCACCTTCAGAGCCAGTTTTCAAGAGTTAATAGCATTAACCATTTTATCAAACAGTTTCAAAACCATTCTGTTTAGAGGCAACTTTTAGCTTGACAAACTACATCTCAAACATGTAATCTGGGAACAAAGAAAAGAATGTTAGAAAATTTTGAGCCATTAATGGGTAGTGTACCTGGGCATGGCACACGAATCAGGCTTCCAGGAATATTTGAGATACTGATTGTCAGGTCTCCCGTACTTTTGGCAATCAAACTCAGCATCTATGAAGGGACAGCTTGAAGAGTCATAGAACGGATATGAAGGGTCAGTCACCCAGCTTCCTATGAACAAGTTACACCCACTTGCTTGCTTTCTCCCCCTCAATGAGCTACTCGCATTGAAAAACTTTGCTGCTCTTGCTTGGTGAAGAGTCACAAGCAGAGCTTGTAAGAAAAGAGAGAGCAGAAACAGAGAATGAACCCTGAAAATGAAACCCATTGGGAAACTTGGGTCGCAGAAACAAACAGATTAAATGGCCTGTGAATAACAGCTTGTACGCTTATGGGTCATTTATAGATGCAGGAGGCAGGAAATGCAGGACAAGTTGTACTGCATAGTGGTGGGTTCACATGGTGGGTACTAGAGGACGCTGATTTTTATTTTCTGACATAAGTTATAGGGCGTCTTGGCTCTTGCTTCCTTGGATGCATTCGCAAGCGCCATACGTAGTATTAACCTGTGGGGTTAACAATGAACGGCTTGTTTTATTGGGAAAGTCAATGTTACAGCAATGTAAGGGAATTGAAAAATGATAATTGAGGTTTAGCATAGTTCGAGTTTTGAGAATATAGCCGTGTTAAATATTTTGGGGAAGAACTTTACCATCTTGTTATGTCCTGTTCAGTTCGGTCCGGAGTAACACGAGCTCAGTCGAAAGTGAGGCAGGGCCGGGCGGTTTGAGTTTTGGGGGACGGAAGTTTAAAGTTTTAAAAGGTTAATTTAATGACAATTAGATTTTCTTTGTAAAAAAAAAAAAACACAATTAGATCTTCAAAAGAAAAAAAATCAGTTGCAAGTATAATTTAAACAGTTGCACACACGAATTATTGTAGTTGAAACTTAATGATTCCCTTTAAATTTTTTTCTATATAAGATATGAATAATTGAATTGCGTGTATATAAAAAAATTGATTAAAATTTGTTAAAGATAATAAATATGTAAAAAAAATGTAACTTATTTTTAAAGTATATGATTAGACTCATTTAAAAAAGGATTAAGATGCAAATTTGCTCAGTCAGTTTTCATTAAGGAGTTTTGGATATTTAGAAGTTTTTTTTAGAACAAATTTACTTCGAAAGTTTAAAATTACAGCAACATTACCTTTTACTATTAGAAAACTAATATTGATTATCACAATAGTAACATTGACCGTTAATATCTTTAATGATATAGGACAATATTGCTACGACTTCAAATTTTTGAAGTAAATTTGCTCTAAAAAAATTATAACTTATATATATATATATATATATATATGATAGAAGGGAGTAGCAACTGAGAATCCTAAATTTACGAGTATTTAAATCTGAATTCATAAAATATTTTTTACAAATTACCGCAAACCTAACTATTATTATTAAATTCACCTAGGGACTTAATTGTTTATTCTCCCATGACTTTTTTCACTTCCCTGCAAAAATAAAGACCATGAGTTTGCTGGCTTTCCGCTGGCTTCCAAGTCACGGGGTGAAATTGTTGTGTGTGATATGTCTCATATGCATGATTGAGGCTCCCCGTGTCTGCAAGTCAAACTCTGAATTATTTATACTCCTCCTTGTGCCTAAGGTATTACTCCTCCGATCCTTATTATAAGACCCAATTTGACTTTTTATTTGGTCCTAATTATAAGACCCAATCCATTTTGTCTCTTATATTTATGCATTTTTTTCCAAGATAATCCTTCTAATAATGATAGTTTTAGCCAATATACTTAATTAGCAAGGATATTTTAGGAATGACAACACTTATTTATTATAAATAACCAATTTAACTTACTTCCTTAATCTCCTCAAATAAGTCAATTGGGTCTTAGGACCGGAGGAGTATTACACTTATCTACCAAATTGCCTCCATTAATATTATACGACAAATAAATTACCACTAATCTGTGCATGCAAACAGATTGGATGGATCTGATGGTGTAAGGGTTTTAAAGTTTTATATTTAGGTCAAGTTGTGTCACCTTTTGAACCTCAGTCTACTTCTGCCTATATTTATCATGTGACATTTCAAGCAACTACGCACGTATAAGACCAGGAAAAATTGTTACATGAGTTTATTCGATCATGACTTAAGGTTAATTCAATACTATAAAATATTTTTCTGATGTGAACCAACACCTTAGAATATTCTCTTATTTACCCAGCATCCTGAACTATTAATTCATTTAGTATCTTAAAATATTTTTTTAAGTACATCAAGCGTTTTAAAAAATATAGAAAAATATTTCGCGTGCTTAATGCATGTTGGCTTCACACTTTTTGAGAAGTTAACGATGAGGTTAAATCTTTTAAGGAAAAAATTGCTCAAAAGAAACTAATATTTTAAGGGCAAAATAAGAACAGGGCTTTAATTAAAATTTATAACAAATCTAACTCTCCTCACCGCTATTGTTTTTTCCCCGCAAGCAGCGTCGCCACCAAGTTGATATGTGTGTGTGTATATATAATAATAATAATAAGAAGAAGAAGAAGAAGAGAACTCATAATTCATGCAACTTAGCTTGATATGTTCACATATGACAGCTCTCTCTCTAAGAAAATGAAAAATGAAAGGAACTGCACTTTTCTACTGGCTTCAGTTCACCGGCATGCATGAGTTGTTATCAGAATATGAATTATTTCTTATCTCTGAGAGACAATTATCTGTGCATGGCACCGCTCACTGATTTGAAGCATCATATATCGCAGTGCTTTGGATTTCCTCTTATATTATTGGCCTCTCTTGTTGCCACGAAGTTTCTCTTCTCTCTCTCAAAATTATCATTCATCTCATCACTTTGGGAATTTATTTTAATTTAAATATTAAATCTCAATTCATTTTATCTCTCATATTTTATTATTATTTTTAAATAATTTATCTAACTTATAAATTGATGTATAATCAGTGTCATATAAAAACTTGAGATCTGGATCAGAACAAAAGGCGCATATCTTATAGGGCATGGGTTTACATCTTTTACAAGTTCTGGGTTAAAACCCTCAAATAATGTGAGGGACTGTCAAAATGATAATTTGTAAATACGTTTTTAGATGCTCTTCAAATGGTAAAGCCAGGTTTGATTGCAACAAATTCGGAAGACCTCATTTACTTATTATCATTATTACTACTAATTAAATTATCAATATAAGAGTTATTTAATCAATTTGGATAAATTAAAGTAGTATAAATTAGTTAGTTATAATAAATATAACTTAATTTCTTTAATTTACTTTTGTATGACATCAGCTTACATATCAGTTTATAAGTTAACTGAATTAATTGAGAAAAAAATTATAAATGAGAGATAATATGAATCAAAGTCTTATATTTAAAATCAAATTCAACTCCTAATTAATTCTTATATTATTAACAGAATAAAAGTGTTTTGTTTTCACCTCTTAAGCCAGGAGTTCAAACATGGCAACGCACACAAAATAACTACTCCTCCGGTCCTTATTATAAGACCTCATTTGACTTTTTATTTGGTCCTAATTATAAGACCCCAATCCATTTTGTCTCTTATATTTATGTATTTTTTTCCAAGATAATCCTTCTAATAATGATAGTTTTAGCCAATATACTTAATTAGCAAGGATATTTTAGGAATGACAACACTTATTTATTATAAATAACCAACTTAACTTACTTCCTTAATCTCCTCAAATAAGTCAATTGGGTCTTATAATTAAAACCGGAGGAGTAATTTTTATATGAAGGATATTGTATAACAAATGGGCTCCACCACTTAGAGCTGCAAGGCTAGCCATTGTCCACTTGCTGTGTGTGTGTATCCTGTGTCCACTAAAGTCACTTGAGAATATAAGAAGAGGCATCCACCAAACCCAAAATTAAGTTGAGCTCGACTCGCCAAAGCCACTAAGCACAAAGCCTATCGGACCCACTGGGTCTCATTAAACTATTGGCTTGTTATTTCTTCTTCATCTACTTATTACTCCCCATCACATGGCTGTTAAATAGAACCCACCCATCTTTTTATGAGTTCTGCAACACTTGCAATTGAGGGCCCTCACGCCCAAACTCGGAATGATCAATCAAGGCATTGATTTAAAGTTTAATACACATGAGTTTTCATGATGGCAAATTTAAGTAGGCACGCCATCCTCACATGAGGGGCCAGCAGTGGTGAGCGAAGATGTAGAGGTGGGCTATAGCAGCACTCCATGAAGGTGCTTCTTGATAAATTCAATCAGTTCAACTTTAAACTAAGCTCAGACCAAACAAACGAAGCCAAATATTAATAGTTTATATATAAGTAGAGTAACTTGATATTATTTTACGTTTTGTTTTCTATTTTTCCAAAATGAGCGTCCCTGCACGGGAAGAGAAATTCTAGCTTTTGCAAGAGTAAAAATTATGAGGACAGTTGCTGTTAATTTTTATTAAGGCCTTATACCAAATAGCTACAAGGAGTGTCACAAAAGTAGCATGAGGCGTTGATGGATAAAAGTTAATGATAGAATGAAGGTAAACAAAAACCAATGCAGGGTTTGCTGCAAATAATTCAACTGCAACATCTAGTTGACTCGTCGAGAAAGTAATGAGACTAAATTCTGAGAGAATGGATTT
This sequence comes from Neltuma alba, assembly GCF_004799145.2. Taxonomy (NCBI): domain Eukaryota; kingdom Viridiplantae; phylum Streptophyta; class Magnoliopsida; order Fabales; family Fabaceae; genus Neltuma; species Neltuma alba. The sequence goes on from NW_021637785.1 coordinate 18,066, forward strand.
AAACAATCTAGCCTTTGGGGAACAGAGCAAGCACATACACAGCAGCTTTACGAAGGAAAGTAAAAGCCTTACAGCGTCATATACAAGCAGTAAAGAGACGAAGCATTACTCTTGAGATTCCACAAACAACGATTTCTGGTGCAAAAACATGCCTTGATAATGAAAGATTTCAAAAGTGTGATGTATTCACAAGATTAGCTGAAATTTAATTTAGAAATCTTTGCAATAAAGAGGAAGCGGCACTTGTTTATAACTAATAATTATATTCAAGCAAATATTGGTGAAAGGAAAAATTCTACAACTCAGGTCAACCGCTTACAGTATTCAACCGTAATACGAATTCAAGACCAACTGGAATCTTATCCAGCACCTCCAAGTCAATACAAAACCGTAACTCAGTCCCGTATAAGAAGCCTCCAGAAGTGGGTGAATTCCTTTCTTGTATCTCTAAATTCAGAGGACATTTCAGTGATCGCCGGTCTTCACTTTTTGCATTTTACTGAGGCTGGATAGAGGTTCTCACAAATATGGACAGCAAGAAGAAAGCCAAGGGTTCTGTAATGTGTTGATTCCCGGGCAAACAAACTTTTCTCGGTCTCGAACTTTGCCTTCAGCATCCTTGTGAAATGCAACGAGGGGCTTTCTCAGCATACGCTTCAGAACATCATCGCACATATAATTTACACCCAAACTTTTCACCACTAAAATCTCCTGGCCGTTCGTGTATCCAAGATACCGCCCAAAGTGGCCAATGCATCTCTAAATTTCTGGATCTTGAGGAAGCCTCTGATCATAGATATTTCATTTGCTGAGAATTTTGCTTTCTCCATGACCATATTAATGAGTTTAGTAAGAGTGTCTTCCATGGATAAAGAACAAAGCCCTTCTGCTAAGAAGACAAACGATGAGAACTCTGGCAGGAGTCCCTCCTCCAACATCTCAACTGTAAAATCAACAGCTTCTTGAATTGGCCCTCCACCATTACAGAGGCCACGGAAAACAATCTTATATGTTACAGCATCTGGTGGATGAGCCTTCTCTATCATTTCTCTGAAAAGCCTCATGGCCTCTTTTGTTCTTTTTCTTTTAAAGAGAGCTTGGATTACAGGGTTATAAGCATGTGGAGTCAAGACCATGCCTTTCATCTGGATAGATCTGAGGAGCTTACTTGCAACCTCTGTTCTGCCAGCCTTACATAGTCCCCCAATAAGGGTCCCATAGGTAACAATGTCTGGTTCACAGCCATTTGAAGTCATAGCTTGCACTATATCAGCTGCCTTCTTTATATCTCCACCCCGGCAGAAGTATGTAAGCAATGAATTATAGGTAAACTTATCAGGCTTTAATCCTTCCATGATCATTTGATCCATAAGCTGAGCAGCTTCCTCCACTCTTCTGCTTTTACAGAGACCATCTATGAGGGTGTTATAGGTTACTGAATTTCTTGACACCCCTTGGAGTTCCATCTGATCAAAGATTTCCTCTGCTTCTTCAATTCTTTTATTTTTGCACAAACCATCTATCAAAGTATTGTATACCACAACGTTACGGGCACAGCCACTTGACTCCATTTCCTTCAGCAGGTTTAAAGCTTCTTCAAGTTTCCTTCTCGTACAGAGGCTATCAATCAGTATGCTGTATGTAAACTCATCAGGTCGACATCCTTTCTTCTTCATTTCCTCAAATAGTTCCATTGCAATTTCACGGTTACCAGTCAAGCAGAGACCTTGTATTAAAGAATTAAATGTACAAACATCAGGTAATATACCCTTACTGGTAAGAACATGAGCAAGTTCAGCTGCTGCCTCAACATGGTTCTCCTTACACAAGGTGTTAATTAGCGTGTTATAAGTAACAGTGTTTGGGGAACAATCCCTCGAAATCATCTGATGCAGAATTTCAACTGCCTCATCAATTTCTCCTAATTTACATAATCCAGAGATCAAGGAGTTGTAGCTATAGACGTCCGGATCAAATCCCTTTTCAAGCATAACATCCATGATTTCGAGAGCATGATTGACATGCCCTCTTCTACACAACCCATTCATCAAAGCATTAAAAGTAACTTGATCAGGGTAAAATCCCTCATCCGATACGTCTTGAATGAAACTCAGGGCTTCCTCAACTTGACCTTCTTTGCAAAACCCACTCACCAAAACGTTAACAGACACGTTGGTCAGCAGACACCCACATTCTACCATCCGCTCTTTTATCCTTAACGCGCCCTTCATGTCACCTTCCTCAATAAAACCTTGCATTAATGTTGTGAATGTTTTCTCATCCGGTGACAACCCATAACTTGGCATCTCTTCCAACATCAAATTGGCAGGTCTTAACTGATGGGCTTTACAGAGAGCTTTTATCAAGATATTGAAGGTTGAAACATCCGGCTGAATTCCACTATTAACCATCTTTGAATGAATTGTTTCAACAAGTTTAAGCTTGTTGCCATCGACAAGGACATTCAGCAAGAAATTATAGAAATGTGTGTCAGGTTTCAGTCCAAATTCATCTTCCATTACTCGGAGGATAGCGTCAATTTCTTCATATAACTGAAAATTCGCGTAGCTCTCAATGAAAATAAGGAAAATACCAGTATCAACAACGCAACCTGCAGACTTCATTTCTTTTAACACTAGCATCATGGAATCAAAAGACCCCACTTTCCCAAGCTTTTGAAGGATTTCCTCGTATATGGATGAAACGGGTACGAAATTGGGTTGTTTTGAGGCCCATTCGAATATGCGAAGCGCTGAGGATTCATCTTTTTGGCGACGAAGGAGATCCAAGAGTTGTGAGGGTGAAAAATCAGAAGGGAGCTGTTGTACTGGGGAGGAAGTGAGTGTAGCTGACGAGCTAGAAGTGGAACAAAAAGGCACGAAGAAATCGAAGGTTAGTCGTTTGAAAGAGAAAAGGGTAGGTTTTGAGCGGTAATTGGTAACAGGGAGAGACAAAGGATGACAGGGCAACGAAGACAAAGCCATTGAGACAATTCAACAAACATGTATAGCGCAGGGCGTGACGATTAAGACATGGAGTAGAATCAATATCTAACTCTGGCAAAACCCAATCCAATAACCCATAGCAAGATATTTTCCCCCTGGTTTTTGCTCTCTCTCTCTCTGTGTATCAATCCCTCTCTTGCTTCCTCTCTCCTCTGCGTCTCCTTCTCTCTTTCTCAATCTCACTCTTAATTTTTCAATGGCATTGCTTCCTCTGCGTTCCTTACCGAATCTTTCTTCACAATTGCCGCTCAGATGTAAGGAAGTGATTGCAGCGAGAAGCCTCTCCTAGTTTGCTACTCTCCTGCCAAAGAAGCAAAAGTTGGGTGCCGGAAAGATGCTGAAATATCTTATCCAATCTGTAGTTTCTTTTTTGGGCCAGAGGTCGAAACCGCAATATGTTTTTCGCCCCATACGAAACTCTAAACCCACAGCAGAATTGTGTTTTTCCTTTTCAAAAGATTCTTTTCTTTCTTCTTTGTTAAAAATCTTATTTTAATCCCAGTTAAGAGAGGTGTCTACATTTAATACCTGACAGTACTTCGAATAGAATTACCTCCAATAGTATGATACCTATATTTTAGAAAAAAGAAATCTCATTTTAGAAGAATGATACTCCTCCGGTCCTTAATATAGGATCCAATTCTTGAGTTGGTTTTGGTCCTAAATATAAGACTCATTTTTCATATTTATCAATTTTCTCTAAATTACCCCTATAGATACTCCATCAATTATAATCAAGTAGAAGAGGGAGAGGAGTATTAAGAGAGATGATTATGGTGTTTTAGGAAAAATGTCACTTTTTTTATAATTAACTAACTTACCTAACTTCCTTAATCTAATCAAATTAATTAAATGGGTCTTATATTAAGGACCGGAGGAGTATTAAATTTTTAAAAAACATTAAAGTTTTTATTTTTTCCCCCAAAGATGTAATATGACGGAAAGATTAAAACGAAGATGATTTTTATTATTTATTTATAGCCAAAAAGGTTTTTTTGTTATTCGTATTTGAAATTTATAAATTAACATTGTGATAATAATTTTATAAAAGAACAAATTTGAACCATTCAAACATTGATACTCCTCCGGTCCTAATTATAAGACCCAATTGACTTATTTGAGGAGATTAAGGAAGTGAGTTAAGTTGGTTATTTATAATAAATAAGTGTTATCATTCCTAAAATATCCTTACTAATTAAGTATATTGGCTAAAACTATCATTATTAGAAGGATTATTTTGGAAAAAAATACATAAATATAAGAGACAAAATGGATTGGGGTCTTATAATTAGGACCAAATAAAAAGTCAAATGGGGTCTTATAATAAGGACCGGAGGAGTATAATGGTTGAAAAAAGAGTCCTTTGTGTGATCCCAAAGTACCAAGCCAACCAACGGTGGATGCAAGTCAGGGGAGAAATTGGGAAAAAGGAAACATAATACAAGGAAGAAGAAAGAAGAAAGGTAAATACTAAGACCAACCGAAAGCTCATAATTGTGTACAAGATATTAGATATGTACAGAGAGTAAAACAGACACTTTTTCAATAGTTAACGATCAAATTAACAGATACAATTCACAGTAGCCATTTTTTGAGAGCCATCAGCAGCCTCTTGACTGAGAACAGAGAGAATCACCTGGAATTTGATGAGCGAAAAAAGAATTAGTACCAACATAAGATTCCTCATAATCAAGGATTCATATATTTTGAACTGAGAATCACAAATGATTCAATTATAGTTTTAGGATGAATTACCTGAAATTAAGACTGCCATAATTCAACATCAGCAGAAAGATAGAAGCTGCGCCATGGAAAATTTGCTGTTTATCAGATACTTTTTCTAACCTTGGGAACAGTGAACCACTTTAAGACTTGATTCGACGGTCACGTGGCAAAAGATTTGGCTTGCCCCAGAGTAACCTGAGACTTCATATATCTGCCTATTAGATCAGCAAGAGCTTGTATCAATGATTTGGGGTCATATATCACACCGACATTAGGATCACGTATCGAATCAACAACTATCTGCAGAAATAACAAATGCGAGATAAACATTTAATTAAGGCAATGATCTTGCATCACAAAGCGCACATAGTAATATGATTACAATTTTGACGTTCATCAATTGTTGAAATGACAAAACACCGGAGAAACACCTTAAAATGAAGCTTTTGTGAAAACCAATTTCACATGGAAAAAATTGTGAATAAGGACCCACCAGTTAAGTTTTTACTCATATGGACCAATCGCCATTGTGGTTATTCAGTCTAACATTTGAAACTGGGTAACCATATTTGGTGGTTATATGGTCCTATAGTGTAAAAAAGTCGCTGAGCAAGTCCTTGCCATAATTCCTGCACTGAGTGTGTGTCGGTTGTCCTTTTGGACACCCAAAACCTACTGTCGGATTTGGGAAACGTCCGGTTCATAGAAAACGGACACCCAAACACATCTCAAGTCATTTTGATAGTTCAACATGTCAAATACAACCTAAAAATGTCATTTTGATAGTTCAACATGTCAAATACAACCTAAAAATATGCAAGCTCTTTCTTTGAATTTGTCCATTGAAGTTTGAAAACAACTGGCCTAAATTGAGATCTCAGGAAAGAAGATAATTTCTTCTCTCGGTCACAATTACTTTGAATTACAAATCAACATACCACCTCACGTATTCCTTGGGAAGCCAGACATTCTTTATCAACTGGAATTTCACCGTCTCTTGGAACCAAGAGGGTATTGATATACTGTCCAGGCTGCACAAAAATTTTTTAATTAAAGAAAAAATTGCGTCAAGAAGAGTAGAGCTGTGAAGTATAAGAAATGCCCATACTACATAGATGACACGTGTCCCTAGAGTAGCCAAAAACAGTCAAATCAACTAACTCTGTGAATTCAAGTTTTATGGGATTTCTTTAGTTAAGAAAAAATAGTCCCAATGATTAAATACTGGCTCTCCGGACGAAGTCAGTTATATTGGCTACAGGTAATTTGCTGATGAAGGAATTTCGATACTTGCCAGGTTCTGTAAGCGATTACAGGGATCTCCATATGTTCGATTGAGAGCATCCGTAATGGCAGTTACAAAGCATGAAGCTGAAAAATCACTTGTCTCCCGGTCACGTGAGCCATTTAACATAAGCACCTGTCAACTTTTTTCCTCAAATTATTATTAACAAACTGGCAAGTCACGGAGATTTCAATGAGCGAGACACAAATCTAATCCACCATTAAGTCGCCAAAACAAGGCACAGTGCAGTCCAAGTTCCAGTAAGGAAAGAGCTTGGATAATGCCATGGAAGTAAACAAGAACACACACACACACATTAATTTCCATCAAATAAAATAGAGTTTTATCTATCTAGCGAAGAGACGCGTGCTTCACTACAACTGTAGTTGAATTGATTGTAACAGTGCGCTCATACCATATGACGGACAGAACTTAAAATCTTGGGTTTCATCATATTGAAAAGTTAAATGTTATGGGACTTGGGACTTGCAACCATATCAAAGGAAATCAACCTATGCCCACTTTGCCCTCAATCAAACAGCGCAGTTATACCAAGGTTGGGCCACTTTGAATGAGTTACAGTCCGGGTGATTGTTTTCCAGTGAAAAGATGAATAAAAAGTGCATCTTATGGAGACCCCAACCTCATCATCACTCTTGCCAATGAGCTTAGGAAAAGATCACAAAAATACCTTTAGACAGGATCTTGAAGATATGATCTCTCCAATTCCCAGCAATACCTACAAAATTATGGGAGTCAGTACCATCTAATGGTACAATTTAATTGCCTTAAGAAAAAATGTTGCTTCCATAAAATTACAAATTAGCTGTAATAAAATAAGATCAAAACGATTTTCTCAGAGAGCTGGAAAGTAAGTTAATCTAGTAAAATCAGATTGGGTATGACAGCCAACTCTTTAGTACATGTGTATGATTAATGCAAGAAAGTGCCTCCAACTCCCACAAAATAGTAGAACGTTCCACATCATTTGATGTGAAGTCAGCTGAGACTTTCTTCTTCTTTGTTTACGATGAAATTATGCTCTTAACAAACTAAGAAGTCAAATTATGGCTCAATGCAATAGGACAATTAATTTCTCTTTGCAAATGCATATAAAGATCTGCAGTTACTGAAATGTATAATTATCAACCATCTGGGAAGACAAGAATTTTAGTCTTAACTGCCTCAGCAAATTGACATTATTCTTTTACTTTATAAATCTAAACACCATGCTAGCAGCTAAATACAGTCAGTAAAATATGCAAAAACATCCATTGGTTTAAGATTTAGCATATTGAGTTTTACAAGGGGAGGAAACTTTCAGGGGGGACGAGTTTCTATCATTACCACTCAGCAAGTTAAATTTTAAAATAGGGAGAAAGTTTTGAGGGAGAAAACATAGGTTCAATCATTATCATTTTGCAACACCATCCAATTGTTCGAAAAGTATCATTCTACTTTTCTGTACCTAAGTTGGTAATCACCCTACCCTTTTATTTACGGGAGAAATCCATATGATTTGGTTCACAATCACTTCTCCCTCTTGTGCATTTAAAGTGTGATTTCACTGTCTCGTGATAGAAGTCCATTAGCAACTGAAACCCTATCCTTGAAGAGCTTAAACCATCCCACTAAAATTATTTGCATACAGCTATGGTGCATTGATTCTCACAAATACTAAAGTTCCTGTAGCAAATAAAATATTGCTCTACTCAGTAGATAAGCATCAGACACAACTCATATCAAGATTTAATGATCACAGAGAATATCAATTAATTTTACAATATATCAAAATAATACAAAAATATTGCGTTGGAACTAGAAGACACAAAATCAGGACCGTTTCAAATGAAATGAATCAGTAGGTAACCATGTCACTTCATCGAGAAGAAATACCGTATAACTGCACAACATATATACTGATAGCAAGGACCTTACCAATGAAGGGCAGATCGAAGTAAAAAGGGAACCCATAGCATAGACAATGCAATCCACATTATTCAACTGCTCTAGCACAGCAGGATTAGCAGCAGGAAAGACCTATTTAAAAATAAGAGTAAAGGAAGTAATAGTTAAAAACCAGTAGTTACATTCAGAACAAAAACAAATTGACTACAATGAAAAATTGAGGAGGTCCAAATCAAATTTTTTTTCCCCATATCCAAACCAATTTCCTCAAATTGGCTTTTTTTTTTTTTTTTTTTTAAAGGCTCGGTTAGATTAAAACCAAACCAAACCAAACCCAAACATAACAAGTGGCCAAAAATGAAATTGTACAGAAGATGTTACCAAGTAATGAAGCTGATCACCAATAATAACCAAAATAAAAGTCTCCTTCCATCACCCAAGATAAAATAGATACTTTATTAATATTACTCACATAATATGCAATACAAGAATATTTGATAATTGTCCATGCAAAAAATAAGATAAATGATTCTATGCTTGCATCATCTATCTATCCTTTTGAGTTTACTTCTATTCCCATTCTATAGAGCAATGCATATTTTGAAAAAAAAAAAAACAAGAAGAAGAATCATTCACATCAAGCTCCTATATGACATTGCAGATGCTTAGACAAGACAAGCCGTTAACCTCATGAAGCAAATTTTTCCCTTCACTTGACATGTAGAACACCCGCTTTATTCTTGAAGGAAGAGCTGGAGTTGAAGAGTTTTCCTGTCCATGAATGTATAAAACTTCAACAGATTAGAAGCATCCAATACAAATGCCAAGAACCAGTAGCAGAATACAAAAACTTCATAATTTTACTTATAGAGAAAGAAATTATTGGTGATAGAAGTCAATCAGCGGCTGGATAATATATATAATATATTTCAGCAAAGCTCCCTTTCTACCAAAAGAAGTTCAACCAAGATGCTGTAAGACAGTAAGTGTTAGCATCTTATCACAGATAAGACACTAACACACCTTTTTAACAGGCTCCATGGATCCACTGGTCGGATGAGAAATTTCATTTTGTCCCCGTATAATGGTACCGTCCTATAATAAGATTGAAACAAGTTGTGAGATGATGTACTGGATTAAAAAAGGAGTGAAACTCACCATTGAGAAATTTTAGATCAATTGCTTTTATAATGAAACATAAATATACACCTAGAATACTAACTCCATGGAACCATATCATGGTTACAATGTTAATCAGTTATAGAACCATCAACCATACCCATAATTCACATCCTAATGTAAGCCTATCATTGGTTGAAATCACTGGTAAGACCAGGCTATCAGAAGGAATCTCTGATACACGCGAAAACAGAAATATTGCAGCATCCAAGGACTGAAAAAATATGCGTGCTCCTGCAAAAAAGAAATTCCCAATGCTGCAAGGTTTATAAGATGTCAGTAAAGTTGTTAAACAATTAGACCCTTAAATTCACTCTATTAAACTAAAATCAGGATGAAGTAACAGATAAAAGACCTGCCATTGCTGAAACAAAATGATTCATCGGATCGGCGAATAATCTGTACAAAGACAAAGAAAGGCCATGTGTTATGCCAAAATATTGAAAGAGCATAAAAGAGGCAAGCAACTTGGAAAAACGATAATAGGAAAAGTAGTAGCAATATTTATAGCAACAACATTATGATGGTGATGACGAAAATGACAGCATACTAAAGGGCAAAATACTAGAAAGATAGCATTATTGATAAAAATAATATTTGTAGTGATAAATAATTAGAAAAACTCAGAGAAACAGTAGCCCCTTGCTAACAAAAAATTTTAAAAAAAAATCATGGAGAAAAAGAGGTTGAAATTGACAATGTGAATCGAGAGTTCATCATCTAGAAAGAAATTATATGTACGCAGTATTTCGCTAATAGCCAGAGAAAAGAGAAAAAAAAATAATTATGAAAAAAGGTTGTTTATTGACAGAATGAGAAATCCAATAAAAAAGCATCAGTTTGCACACAGAGGTCACCTGATTCTGGAAATAGGCCAGAAAGGCACGAATAGTCTCCCTGTAGGGTTTTGACACACCTTTCCATAGAGAGTGATCACCCTCCACAATAGAGTACCTACAATATGAAACTCAGCGAACTGCTAAACCAAGAGTATTACACAACAATAACGTATAGCAAATCACACAAGGGGAGTGAAGAAAACATTGAAAATAATTTTCCCCATTAAATTAAGACATATGACCAGTTGGCACAAGGGATCACGTCCCATAGATAGAAAGCACAAGTTAGTAGTTATAGTTCCATCAAAACTAGAGGAAAGACAGACAGCAATAATCAATGACTCATACAAATAAACACAAATGATTGAAGAAGAAGATGATATACTAAGACGTTATATAATTGCAGCAAAAGTGGAGGAAGGGAGAGATGAAAATGTCAGAGATTTGTTGACTATAGGGAATTAGACTAAGACTGACATCCTCTCAAGCCAGAAGTTATAAAGTGATAAGGCCTTGAGCTATGCAAATACAACTATTTCAGCCTTTTCTTTTTAGCTTGAATTCTGAAACATATTTCTGAAAGGATCAAGATTTATATTCCAAGTTTTGTTTTTTTACATACCAACACCAATTGGGAAAACCTATTATTTATATTTCAAGTATTACATCGGAGTAAATCTGAATGACAGCTCCAATGAGTATAGAATTGTGAGCATGGAAATATAATAGATGTAACATTAAAGTGGCACCACTCTGATTTTGCCGAAGAAAAAAAATATTATTCACAGCAGGAAGGAGGCTTTTCACGGCATCAATAAAGGGGTACCATTCTGATTTAGCGTGATGTGGATCAAGTGATAGACGATGACCAAGCAATCTGCGAATTGCAAGAGCCTCCGCCGTACTTCGATTAGACAATCTCAGACACCTGGATCGTATGTCCCCAACAGCAGGACCACCTGTAAATTATCCCATCATGGAATCATATTTCTAATTTCTATTTCCAGTAAGCTCAAAAATAACAAATTTTCTCAAAGCCAAATATCCACCGGCAAGCCCCCGGGAAGATAAGATCAAAATTTCGCAGACATTCACCATCAAATGATCTTGCGAGAAGTAAAAATAGTTACCAAGGACACGGACAATTTCAGCCGTACTTCCACCATCATCAGAAACGGGGAGAACATGAGCCACACGAGTGGTGAAGTTCTTAAGCTCTTCCGCCACGCCATTGAACGCCGTCCCACCTACGCATCGAACTCCGAAAAGCGCTTAGATTTCCACATCAACACAATAAAAGAAGACAAGAAAACAGACGGTATTGAGCGAATGAAACTATCAGGTACCCGAAAATACGAGCAATGCGGGTTGCGGGTGAGTAGGGTTAGCATCCGAGGAACAACGACACTGGCGATGCTGGGAAGGAAATGAAGCCATAGCTGAGGAAAAGGTAGAAGTGGGAGAAGACGAGGAAGGTAGTCTGGGGTACGGGAAGGGGAAGGTCTTCCACCATGTGGGACCCAACCAACTGTCGGCCATATTCCCGCGTCTTCGGCAAACCGATTTTAGTTTCACTGACACTGTGAGCTGCCTTTTTCCTTATCCTTCCGTTAATGTTTGTACCTCGGACTCCACATCCGTCATTGCGTCTGCGTTATTTACCTGGTTTTCCAATAAATTTTCCTACCGACAGGATACTAGTGCTATATTTCGTGTTTAAATTCGATCACTTCTTTTTAATTTTGCTTGGTAAAATTTGAAATGAGCAGTCTTAATTTTAAAATGCGTTTAGTTCTTAAATTTTAAACCAATATTTTAGCATTTTAAATTTAATTTTATGTTAGTCTGGTTTAATTTTTTTAATTCTTACAACAAGACTAACCATTTAAATTTTAGAAACTAAAACTATTTGTTTCAAAATTTTAAATTAAAATAAAAACTAAAAATATTTGTTTTAAATTGTTAAATTAAAATAAAAATTAGAGTCAAATTTCAGAAACTAAAAATTATATTAATCCTAAAAATTAATTGTGAACTAATTTTCCTTAAGAAATTAGACAAGGATTTCTGGGGTAATCTTTGCTCCCCACGTGATTCACAAGGATTTTTGGGTTATTATTGTAAGTTACTTTTACTACTCTGTTGTAATATCTTTTTAACTAAATTGTGCGGTTTAAGAAAACAATTAAAATTAGTTAAAAGTAATTAATATGTAGTAAATACAGTTTTTTTTTGAAATATAACCCTATATATAAATGGATAAATGTAATAGAGTAATAGTGAAATAAATAAAGAAAGAAAATGTATTAAATATATTAAATTAGGAGTAAAATAAATAATAATGTATTAAATGCTTAGACAAACTCAAAAAAATCTTATAAAAAAAACAAACCTATTTAAAAAATTAATCTTATAATAAGAGACGGAGGGAGTATTATTTTGACCATAATAAGAGGCATAAAAATAAACCGAACATTTGATAAGTTAAGAGAGTTATAATCGAAAAACATAGACCAACTTATAAATGAGCTCTAATACATGCGGATGCAAAAAAATATGAAACATATTAAATAAATATCTCATATGATGCCTTATAAAATATTAGGGAAAAAGACAGAAAAATGATACTTGAATTCTATAATGCCCAAATGGTCTACTGAATTTGAGAAATCTTAATTTGGCCTCGAGAGACCAAATTAGGATTATCATGTTAAAAGAAATGACCAAATTACTCTTTATTCTATATATTGTTTTTAAAATACCAAATCCCCCACTGGCCTGCCGGAACTCCGGCGGCAGCAGTCACTAGAGTTCCAGCGACCGATCAACAATTGGTCACCGGAGCTCTGACGATTAGAAATAATTTTTTTAAAAATTTTTACAATTTCAGTATAACGATTAACAACTTTTATAACGCTAATAACAATTTTAATATAGCAATTAACAACTAGTTTTTTGAGAAATTCAACAAGCTCCAGTGACTGGAAACAATTTTTTTAAAAAATTTTACAACTTTAGTATAACGATTAACAACTTTTGTAACGCTATTAACAACTTTAGTGTAGTAATTAATAATAAATTTTTTGAAAAATTCAACAAAATTCGGTGGCCGGAAGCAATTTTTTTTTGAAAACTTGTATAACTTCAATATAATGGTTAACAACTTTTGCAACGCTATTAACAACTTCAGTATAAGAGTTAACAACAGGTTTTCTGAGAAGTTCAACAAGCTCCAGCAGCCGGAAACAATTATTTTGAAAATTTTTACAACTTCAGTATAACAGTTAACAACTTTTGTGACGCTATTAACAACTTTAGTATAGCAGTTAACAACAGTTTTTCGGGAAATTCAACAATTGGTCGTCGAAGCTCCAACAGTCAGAAACAATTTTTTTTAAAAATTTTTTTACAATGTCAATATAATGGTTAACAACTTTTGTAACGCTATTAACAACAGGTTTTTTGAGAAATACAAAAAGTAGTATTTTTACAGCTTCAGTAATGCTATTAACAAGTTTCGTAACTCTATTAACAATTTCGATAGCATTTAACAACAGGTTTTCTTACAAATTCAAAAAAATAGCATTTTCATAGCTTTAACAACTATTGTTTTTAAAAAATTTTACAACTTTAATATAATAGTTAACAATTTTTGTAACTCTATTAACAACTTTGATATAGCAGTTAACAACAGGTTTTTAGAGAAATTCAAAAAGTAGCATTTTACAACTTCAATAATACCGTTAACAAACTCAAAAACCTGTTGTTAACCTCTATACTGAAATTGTTAATAGAGATACAAAAGTTGTTAACTATTATACTGAAGTTGTAAAAATTTTCAAAAAAATTGTTTTCCGTTGCCGGAGCTCCGGCAACCAATTGTTGAATTTCCTGAAAAACCTGTTGTTAACTGATATATTGAAATTGTTAATAACGTTATAAAAGTTGTTGACGGTTATATTGAAATTGTAAAAATTTTCAAAAAAATTGTTTCCGGCCACCGGAACTTGTTGAATTTTCCAGAAAATCTGTTATTAACTGTTATACTGATGTTGTTAATAGCGTTACAAGTTGCTAATCGTTATATTGAAGTTGTAAAAATTTTCAAAAAAATTGTTTCCGACCGCCGAAGCTTGTTAAATTTCCCAGAAAACGTGTTATTAACTATTATACTGAAGTTGTTAATAGTATTGCAAAAGTTGTTAATCGTTACACTGAAGTTGTAAAAATTTTCAAAAAATTGTTTCTGACTGTCGGAGTTCTAGTGACCAATTGTCGGCCGGTCGCCGGAGCTCCGATGACTGCCGTCGCCAGAGCTCTAGCGACCGACCAGCCGACCAGTGGAGGTTTTGGTATTTTAAAAACAATAAATAAAATGAAGGACAATTTAGTCTTTTCTTTTAACATGATAATCTCAATTTGGTCTTTTGAGACCAAATTAGGATTTTTTAAATTCAGTATACCATTTGGGCATTATGAAATTCAAATGTTATTTTTCTATCGTTTTTCCAAAATAATATAAGAAAGAATCTTTTATTTAAGTAGCTTATAAAAATGATATGAGGAATGATATAGCTGTACTATTATCTATATTTTTTTAAAATAAAAAGGCAATTCTATATTCATTATCTATATTGGTTATTCGTTTCAACTTTCAAAGAAAAAAGGGGCGCAAGTCTTTGAATCTTTAGAATACGGTTGGCAAAAAAAAAAAAAAAACCAGCTTTAAAATACTATTTCTATTCTTAATATAAGATTTTGTTTGATTTTTATTTTGATTCTAAATATAATATCCTAATTTATTTTATCTTTCTTATTTATTCATCTTTTTTAAAGATAATCCTTCTAATAATAGTAGTTTTAACTAATAAACTTGATTATAAAATATTTTAGGAAAAATAATACTACCCGGTCCTTATATAAGACCCTATTTGACTTTTATTTTGGTCCTAAATATAAGACCCCAGTCCACTTTGTCTCTCATATTTATGTATTTTTTCTCAAGGTAATTCTTCTAATAATTGTAGTCCTAGCCAATATAGTTGATTAATGAGGATATTTTAGGAAAAGCAATACCTATTTATTATAAATAACTAACTTAACTTCTTTCCTTAATCTCCTCAAATTAGTCAACTGGTTATGACTGGAGGTAGTACATATTTATTATAAATAACTAATTTAATTTATTTTTTATTTACTAAAATTAGTTAACTAATTTTTATATTTAAGACAGGAGGTAGTACAAATTATGGATATAGTAGTACTAATACAAATGACTTTAATTATTGGTAACTGATGATTATTGGTCTTAATTTAATTTATAACCGGGCTGACCCGAATCACGCCTTGCCGATCGGGTGTTAGGGTTTATATATTCTTCCCTCCACGCTGAAGGTATCCTCTAAATTCTTCCCTACCAAACAGGAATCCCTAATCTGCAAAACCTGACCGAAGTCTTTTTGCCATGGATTTCTCCAAGAAGCGCAAAGCCGAGGAGAACGGAATCGACGATTCTGTGCCCTCAACAACCCCGCTTGGCGCAGATGACATCCGCAAGATCCTCCAACCCTTCAATCAAGAACAGCTTATCGACCTGCTTCTTTCAGCTGCTCTTCATCACCCTGACGTTCTTGAGTCGATACGTTCCGTCGCCGACCGTGATTCCACCCTTCGGAAACTCTTTGTTCGGGGGCTTGCAGGGGAAACCACCACGGAGACACTTAGCAGTGTTTTCTCCTCCTTTGGGGTGCTCGATGAGGCGATTGTTATCTTCGACAAAACGACCGGGAAGTCCAAAGGATACGGCTTTGTGACGTTTAAACACGTTGATGGTGCTATATTGGCTTTGAAAGAGCCCAGCAAGAAAATTGACGGGAGAATGACGGTGACCCAGCTTGCAGCTTCTGGATTGTCGGCCAGTCAAGGGACTAATGCGGCTGCCGCAGCTGCAAGTGATGTTTCTGCCCGAAAAATTTTTGTGGGCAATGTACCGTTTGATATTTCGTCGGAGAGGCTGTTGAGTTACTTTTTGGCTTATGGGGAAATCGAAGAAGGGCCTCTTGGGTTTGACAAAGCTAACGGAAAGTCCAAAGGTTTTGCGTTCTTTGTGTACAAAACGGAGGAGGGTGCTAGGGCGTCTCTAGTTGAGCCAGTCAAGACTATTGATGGGCATCAAGTGCTTTGTAAATTGGCCATGGATAACAAAAAGGGGAAATCAGGAGGAGCTCCTAACCAGGGCCCTGCTGGGTTACCAGGTAATGGCATGGCAGCACAACAGCCGCAACCATCTTTACCTGGCCCTATGATGGGATCAAACTATGGGGGTCATGGCCCTTCATATGGGGGATTTGGTGGTGCGCATCAGGGCCCTATGGCTATGCCTAGTAATAATTATGGATTGCAGTCTTCATTGCCGCCGTATGGGACGCAGGTTCCATCTACCTTAACTCCTAATAGCGGTGGGGGGTACGGTCCTGGTATTGGAGGGGCTTATAGTGGCTCTCAGTTCAGTGGGCCTACTTCTGGTGATTATGGCGCTAGGCTGCCTTCATCCTCTGCTGGAATGCCGACCGGAGGATATCCAGATGGTTCGCATTATAATTTGCCCTCATCTGCTGTTCCCTCTCAGCATCAACAGCCCATGCAAATGCCAAGGATGGCTCCAGGAGGAATGTACCAAGGCATGCCGCCATACTACTGAGGTAATATTGCATTTGATTTTTCAATTATTGTTGTTTATTGCTTTAATACGTGCCCTTGATGTGGTTTGCTTTTTTTATTTTATTTTATTTTTTATTTTGGTTAATAGAACTACCGATCCCTGCCTTTATATGGATTTGCTTTTTCTTGTTTTCATAATTTCATTTTGAACTTCTATTTGTATACCATCCTAACCTTGGCAACTTTAAAGTTTTGCTTTATTTTTGTTATTAAATCCTCATCGTTTCGTTCAAAAAATGTTTTTCTTTTGTTATTTCGATTGGTGTACACAAAACAAATCTTCGACTGTTATTACTCTCCAGTTTTGAATGCTCGCTATTAAAGATATGGGGACATTTTGGTGCTATCTTAGGATTTTCTACCTTTTGAATCATAACAAATAGAGTATAGGCTTAATATCAACTGGCCATCTGTGATCATGAAGCTGCACCATAATTTTTATGAAATATGATGAGTAGAAAGAAAAATATGTATATTAATTATTTCCTTTGTATGTGAAATTGTTTTGATGGTGACTTCTTTGGTTCTTCCGTGTGTGCACGCACCCTATCTTTTTTGGCATGACTCGCACCCTTGGTTTCAATTTGTCAATTTCCCAATCTATTAGTATCGTGTGGTTAATTGACTTTTTTCCTTTGGGGTTTTGTATGATTGGACTTGGAATATAAGAGAAGATAAAGGAAGAAAGAATTTTTGAGACTTAATGGAGTTTTGGAAGGAAAGGAATGGATCAGATTCCTTCTGCTGCCCCAGCACAATTTCACACACACGAACGCTTCATGCACGCAGATATTTGGATGAACCTAATCCTCTCATGAATAGTAATATTTGTTTCTTTCCACTAAACTTAAGATCTTTCTTTCATTTGGCTTTCCAAAAGGAGAGTTTATGTTGCTCTGTCAGAAGGACTAATTATTCTCTTTCATTTTTTAATTCTAGAAATTGCATGCACATATGAATAATCTGTATAATGGCTATATATGGAAATTTAGTTCTACAGAGTACAGTCTTCAGACTCAAGTGGATACGACAAAATGACATGTAGCGTTATGCTTATTTATTTGATGATTCTGCTACATGCTTCTGAGTAATAATTGTTACTTTTTATAGCTCGCCCTTAGTTTTTAAAATGTTAATTCCTGGTTTGAGTTTTGAATGGGTGTTTGATTCAGGTTTGTGATGGCTTCTTGGGCGCTTATGCTTTAAATGGTTATGCTGATTTCGTGAATCCAGACAATGAATACTTTGGTTTTGATTAGATGGACTGCTGTGAATTTGTTGCTGCTTCACTACCTCTGCTTCTATGTGTTGTTCCTATTTGTGATAGGTTTTAGTGAAAGCTTACATGAGTTTGCTTAGTATTTGAATGTAGTATTCATATGAAGATTTGTAGAACGTTTTATTAGATGATTTTCGTCTAAATAGGGTTTTAAATTATTCAATAGATACAAAGGTGCTTATGCTTCCTGCCTGAAAAAAAAAAAGGTGTTCACCTTGAACTTTGATGCATCTTTAGCCGTTGATCATTTTACTCTGTATCTTTGGTCATTATGTGGCTACTGAGCATTTGTTTCACTATCTGGGGTTTGTATTCTTGAGCATTTCTTGAAATATCCTTGTAATCGATCTTTAAATTCTCGAGTCTTGAGAGCGTAAATCAGTTGAGGCAAGCCTTTTGAGACTATGCATATTGTCTTAGGTCTGTTATTGATTTGGCACTCAGACTTAAACTTGTTTAAAAATTCGCTGAAACTTGATATGGCAATGTCTATGTTGAATTTATTTTTTTGGGGTAAATCTTAATTTATTCTTAAGAAAAAAGAAGTACACCATATTTTTGCGGCCAAGGACAGTATTTTCTGACCATAAAAGTGACAAATATATTTATATGAACTTAAGATGGATATGAATTATATTTTTGGAATTTTGAAAAATCCAAACGAGCTGATTTTGTTCTCGAATAGCCTGTGAGTCTAATAATTTGGAATCAACTTGTTTAGTATGCAAGTTTAGTCAAGCTGACATCAAGGGGCTGTATGCAAGCAGTTTATTCAACTGTTGAATAATGTTTTGATTGTCCTTGCATTAAAGGAAAACCACATTTCATTTGGTACCCTTGATTGTTAGGCTCAGCCCATTTGATCCTCAAGAGGCACAAAGCTTAAAAAGGAATGAAAATTAATGAGGGTAAAGGAAAGAATGAGCATGTTCACGTGGACAATAAGTGCTACCTTTTTCCTTATCAACTTCGCTAGTATCAGAGGATATACAATACAATTGCACTATTTGGTGTGATTTTTGCACAATACAGATTGCTGATTTAATTAAAATTCGCAGAATCACATCTTTGTGATTCGAATTATTTATATATACTTATTCCTGTTGAACCACTTCATTCCTTGAGACCTTAACATGCTGTTGAGCTGCTGTTTCCTGTGACGGGTAAATTTTAATCTCATTCCCATCTGCACAGGTCAAATGACTTATGCACTGCTTGTTCTCTTTATTTCTTTCTTTCTTCTTCTTGGCGCAGAAAAAATCAGGGTATGTAAAAGCCTGTTAGTATTGAAAGTCTCATTTTAACTCCATTCATCCCTCTGCCGCTAAACAGGTATTGCCTGTGACACTGTCTCTATTTTTCTAAGAGAGTTCCCCTCTCCCTAGTTATTAATGAGTCTTTGTCAAAAATGCGGCCGGCTTCAAGCTTCAAAGTTATTGATACCATATTGAAATGTTGCCAGTGATATCAAAAACCTTGGTTAAAATTTTCTACTGGAGTGTCGTGCTGTCACTCGTGTGATGGATGTGTCCATCATTTACAGTAAGTTTTTGGGCTTTTGTCAATTTTTACCCGTTATTCTGGAGCAATGTACATGTATATGATTTTGACAGCTATGCATTACAATATTCTATTACATCTTCACCCTGTTAGAGGTTAACAGATAAGCAAAAGACATGAATGAACTTTCTAAAAGATAGATTTTTGTTTTGGGAAAACTCTGAATTGATTCCATTCTCTTGTGCACAGCTAAAGAATAAACAACATTCTTTTGTATATTTGGATGTTCCTCGTCTGTCTTCTTAATTATTCTGCGCCAACCCTCCTTTTGAGCCGGCTGTTTGTTTAGCGTGCTTCTATAGATCAATGCCTAAGTCCCGATGTGGCTGCTATGTTTTTATTTCTGAGTCTGATGTGCTTCACTAAGAGCAATATTTTTATATTCTTTTCTAATCTTTTGTCTCAGTATGCATGCCTTTTCTTTTAGTTAGATTCTTATCGTTTGATCACTTAAATTTAGTGCATTTCAAGTTGTTTAGATTCTGTTTTGTAGTTTGGGACAGTCTAAGCTTCCGCTATTTTTAATATAGAGCAAAACTTCTGATCGAAATGAGCATGGCTATCAAACACCTGGAATTAAGATTTTGGCTGTGTAAATTCTCTTTACTTGTGGCAGGCTCTCTATTTCTAATTTCTAAACATGTTGAATTCCTCCTTTTAACTACCCTGGAAATACCTTTTGCATTTCGTGTTGTGGTGTTCTTTCATGCTTAAAACTGCTCAGTGTGAAATTTACTGATCTATTAACATGGAAAAGCACTAATTATTGCTGTTTTGAGTTTATTTTGGGGAATGCTTGTTTAACAGTGCTTGTTATTTCCTTGAACTTTTCATGTCTGCTAAACCTCATTGGCGGCCTTAACTACTGCTGTAACTAATGATTTTTGAGGTGGTTTCCGCGTCCTGTTTTGATCCGATGTCATTCAGCCTACATCAAATTCCCATGTAGTCTTTCGGGATTTGGACTCAGGATGCCAGTAGCCGCGAGTTGCTTAGTACAGTAGACGGGGCCATGTGTTGTATCGTTCTCTAGCGTGAGATTTTGTAATGATTTTAGAGTGAACTAGGAATACTTGACTTTAAAAATGGATTGCCCATATTACATGTTATACATTTTTGTACAAGGTTACACTTCATGAGTTGACCCTCTTTGACCCTCTAAATCATCGAAATTTGATCTGTCTGTGTTTGGGCATAAAGATTATCGATGAGGATGTGAAATTGCTTTTATTTTTTTTTGACCGGAGTGTGAAATTCTGCTTGCGCCTTATTCTGGGGGGAAAAATGAGGAGTGTTATCGTATGAACTGGTCATGAGATGTGGGCCATGTGACTCCTGCCGTGGAACTCGGTGCTAGATTGGCCATGTTCGTTCTAACGTGAAAGCTCGGTTTGCGGTTAAGTGACATGTCTTTTGCCTTGTTAAAAAGGATGACATATTAAGTTTTCCTTTAGACATGGCCGCTAGATGAACTGAAGATGTGCAAGAAGAAATGTGATATATCTTCCATTGTCAATCATTCTGTAAATTGCTGACCCGTCAATGGCTGCTGGTGAAGGCACAGCACAGATCCGGGAATTCTAATATTAAAGAGGAAAAAATTAAGGCACTCAAAAAAAAAAAAAAAAAAAGAGAGACACATTTAATAAGGCAAACTCTTGGAACTTGTGCTGATAACCAATGATTTCAACCTAGTTGGATCCCCGGAGGTGCTGGCTCTCTCAGTAATAATTTCCATGTTCCTATGCAAACTCTGTTTCACCAAGCTCTTCATCATTCTCTTGCCCTCTTTTGCTTCTATGTGGTCTACTGGTGAGCCCATCGCCATTCTTGGTGTTTGTGGCCCAGAATGTGGCCCCATCTTTGATTGCCTCTCATCCTTGAACCATTGCAGTAGCTTTAGTGCTCTCTTCTGCGCTAATTGGCTTCCCAACAGAGCTACTTCAAGTAGCACAGGGACAATCCCTGCTTGTGCCATCTTCTTTCTTTGTGATGAGCTCTGGTGAGCTAGAATCATCAGAATGTAAGCTGACAACTCCTGGCATTTTGGTTTATCCTCCCATGTCAAAATCTCTATCAAGCTCTCAGGCATCATTAAGCTATTTCTATTGCCTTTTTTCCCATCAAGGTCACCACCAAGTTCCCCAAAGTATCAAGGTCACCACCAAGTTCCCAAAGTAGCAAGTGCTTTCTCTGAATTTTCTTTGATAGAGGACAGTTCTAAGAGGATAGGCACAACCCCAGCTGAAACTAAAGGCCCTACATTCTCTAACACGGTTGAGAGGTTGCACAAGCACCCAGGCATGATTGCTTGGTTTCAACATTTGGATCTGATTCCAGAATGTCTTTAATGAATGGGAGAAAATCTAATGAAGCAAGAGGGAATTGGCTGTTTGCTAGAGATGACAATGATAAGAGCAGCTCTGCACATTCCCTTCTTGTTGATTCATCAAGGTCAACTCTCTTTGGCAGCTTGGAGAATATACCTGCCTCCACTATCAAAGCCTTGTTTCTGAAAGAGGAACAAACTTAATTAGGACAAGAAGCAAACCATACTTCAGGCTTTGTCAAAGTTAGGCTGAAAGCTTGTACTGAATAATTAATGTGTACTGAGTCAGCATAAGAAGTCAACTATTCAATGTCTGCTGCCGTCATTATTTCTTTTCTTTTGTGGGGATGATGTAATTTACATATTAAAGAAATAAGAATGCCAAACTAACTAGAGAGTATCAACACTTCTTGCATAAAGAAGTCAATGACGATCTCAAATAAAGATATGTGTTGGAAAGTGCACGTCAACATAAGACTTTTAAAATGAGGCTGAAGACATTGGCGGAATCTGAATAACTATCCTGGATTTTAGTAATCTGTTGTTTATACATTGTGAAGACAAAAATGTCTCCCCAGTAGCGATACTGTTCCCTTGTAAGCTCGTCCTACAACCCAGCAACATAGTGGACAACGAAGCACAAATTTGGAGAATTAATTATAATTACGTTATTTTAATGAATATGCACGTTTAGGAAGGTGATCCGAAAACACTGGCCACGTTTGTATTCTTGGATTTAACGCCATTAATGCAAGCCTTGATTGCTTTGATAACTCTCGTAATTTTACAGCATGTATTGCAAGAAGCCTCATACGCACTGTCTTACTGTTTTTTTTTTTTTCTTTTTTGATTTCGAAAAATGGGATTTCGGGATGTTTTCTCATTTTCCATCTCATGCTCCCTCTGTTCCTTTTTACAAAAAATAATTAATCACATTATGTTTTCAAAATGTTAGTTAAAATTAATTGGAGACAACAAATATGTAAAAATATAATAATAATAAAATTTGATCAATATGAGTAATTAAAGAGGGATAAAATGAAAAATCAACAAACAAATTTGAAATAACATCAAAATATCTCTTATAAAAAGCAACATGTCAAACAATATTGGGAAAAAAAGGTGTGTTCAAATTTGAGAAGAAAACTTCATGCATTCTCTGCGTGATTCCAATTCAATTGTTGTTAGAGCTTCAACCCCTCAAAAATTTCAGGAGAAAAGGCTTTGAGAAACTAGTACCTCCTTTGATACCTTTATACTACAAGAATACTGCAGAATATGTTTTCCGTAGGGGAATCAACTCAACCAATAACATCAAAGAATTTCTAAAGAATCAACCAACTGAATTTACCAATTTCCTATCAAATTTACTTGTTTCCTGTTTGAATCAAATAACGAAGTCTTGAGGAAATCCAAAGCTCAAACAAAAGCAGAAAGTTTTATCATAGAAGCAGGAGAGAACTAAAATCGCAAAACGTACTTGTAACTTCCATGGGCGAGCTGGACCAATGCCTTCAGCCCTGCTAGCTGCCGGCCAGCCACCTCCGACGCCACCATTGACACCAGCTCCGGCACCACCACTCAGAGCTCCGTTATCAGCTTTCTTACCCTGACATCTTCTTTGGCTAGGCGTTCAATCTCTTTCGCCGTCATCTCCTTCTCTTCCCAGCTCCCAAAGTGAAGCTTCTTCACGCAACTCTTCAACGATATCACAGACTGTTCCTCCTCACAACTCTGTTTCTCCATAGCTTGCCTCGCTGATTCACAATTCTCAACCTTGTCGATGTTGCTCTCGGATTTGGTAATTGATATTTCGAGTTGATCAGATGGATCAGAGCTTACTCGGGTCGCTTTGGGTTTGAGAAACCTTTTGATGCGAGCAGGGATATGAAGTGTTATGGAAGAGAGTACCCCATTAGAGGAAGATGAAGGAGTAGACGACATGTTTGGTTCGTCAGAGGAAGACACGCACTAGGAGACTCTGAAAACTGTCCTGGGTTTGTTTCCTTATATAATTCGGTTTCTACTTGTCTTTTGTAAGGCACAGAGAGAGAAAGAAAAGCAAAGAAATTACGGAAGGACTCTGTATAAAACAGGGGAAGAACAGAGCCAAAGCAAAGGGACAGTGCTGTCCCGGTTTAATCTCATGGGTATTAAATGCACGAGATCTCAAATGGCGTATTTATTGTCCCATTATGATTTAATCTTATTATTGTTTATTTATTTTAATAGGAAAAAAATACTATTTGGCTTAATATCACTAACAGTGAGTCTATCTCTTTGCCCGTGCAACACAATTCCAAGATCACTAGTCTTTAAATTATGAGTGGGTTGATATAAGTGGGACCTACTCTTCCGTTTTCACCAATTCAATTTGAGAACCTTCTCGCCTCCGTAAGTTGACTATCAATGGAGGATTACTATCGTAATTCATTAAATTAGGGATTTAATCATAATTTGGTTTGAGAATAAATTGTTAATTACCTGCGTACATCTGTGATCTCCTGCATGTGGGAATCAAGGAGGCCCAGTGTACTTGTTCCCCAAGGAATAATAAATTTCAGGAAGGGCCTACGTGTCAATCACTTGGCAAACTAAATTGACATCATTCAAATTCTTAATTGGCTGCAAAATCTCATTTGAATGAGTGGCTACGATATTCTCACATGCATGTCAGATTGGTTCTGTCAAGTTTTCCCCAGAATAAGAGCGAGGCAGAGACCCAATTATCTATGACTGTTTCAGTGACCTCTTTCCCAATAAAGAACTTTAATGTAAATCCTTAATCTCCTGTGTTGTAGATGTATCATTGAGATTTGAGCTGGGAGATTCCAAAAGCAAATGTGTGGTGAAATAGCACTAGATGGTTAAAACTGAAGAAGTCAGATAAGGCATTTGAATTTTGGTATGTTGGTACACTTAATTAATAGCTTTAGTGTGGGTAAAGTTAGTGCAACATGCATAGTTACATGTGATCAATTTTGACCCAAAGAAGAGAGTCAGCAAGGTAACATAGAATACAACTTTGGAACAACTTTAGGCAGACTTCCATTGGGACACAAATATGGTTAGGACTATACCAAATTAGATTCTCTATGCAATCTTAACTATACTTGTGTATTTGAAGAGAAATTCACATAAAACATGGAGACAAAGAGTCATTTAATGTCTCTCTCACGGCAGCAGTGTGTTCAGATTGAAGAATATAGGTTTTATTTCTGTAAGTTGCAAGCACAGAATATTCTCAATAACATTATGAAGAAGCTAAGAAGGAGACTCCAACGCCTTTT